>NC_142064.1:48400000-48560000 GCF_059756535.1 Pantherophis guttatus
ACCAACACTGACAGGCAAGCCACCAAAAATAAACTGAGAGCAAACCCCACTCCATTGATGATTGTACCTAGTTTGGGTAATGAAAGAAAAAGACCAAGCTCAGAGAACACAAGGACTCCTCATTTCAACTCTGAGCTACCAATATTCTCCTTTATTGGTAGAAATTCTTCCTTCCCAACTGTAGTAACATTATGAGCAAGATTCCTGTTTATACAAGTAGGAATGGTCAGTGAAATTCAAAGAGAACTGCAACATGGCTGCTGAAGGGTGGACAGAGTGATAAGAAATTCTAGGAGGAATAGAGATATATCCTTGAATAAAATGTATGACAGCTATTTTAAAAGAATCATCTCAGCCCAGAAAGGGATGAGGGAGTGAAGAAGAAACTTAAAGTTGGCCTGCCTTGATTATCTTGGGTATAAGAAGAAGGACTATATAATTCTTTGATTTCAGTTTCTTGATCTAGCCTACCTCAAAGAGCTAGCAGAATGCATTATTCACTAGGGAGGCACTAGGGGTACAATATTCCTTTTGGGAGGCACTGAGAATAATGAAGATTTGTAACCTTCTTTTTAAACGTTTGATTCATCTGCAATGCATTGGTTAAATATAAGTGTAGTGTAGAGCTTAAACAGAGCAAATGCATTGCCAAAGCTGGAAAGAGAAGAGAGGAAAATATTTGAAAATGTTTCCTGAACCAACAAACTCAACTCATAACTCCTTTCATCAATCTCTATATTTTCCTCAAGAAATCAAGTTTTATTTTCTTTTTCATTGCCTAGATTACATCATCCTTCCCAGGGAATCATGATTTTACCATGTTTCAGTTATTACTTTCGGTCATTCAGAAAGAAATGTTTCTAACATATTGTTCCATCTTTTTCAAATGGTTCGTGCTGTTTGAAGAGTAGGAAGTTAAAAATCAACAAATCAGAAGGACATTTGTTGAATAAGATACAACAAAACTAATCAATAAATTTCCACAATTTATGCCTCCATGAATCCTTTCCTGTTCAAGCTTATGCATCCAAATTTAGGAGGAGTAATATTAGTTTTCTTCATCTTCTAGAGTTATTTATAAAAATAATAGAGGATAAAAATAAAATAATAAAACAAATAATTAAATAATTAATTAATTAAATAAATAAATAAATAAAAATATTATCTCAAAATCTTCCAACCACACCCACGTACAAAATCTTGCCAAGCATTATGGTGGAAATATTTATTATACTGTATCATCATTTCATAGTAGTCTATACACTATTCCTGTCTGATGACACAAAAACATAATTGCAAATATGGTCTGAGGTAGCATTTTTTTCAGCCTTGCTTAATGACTATAGGTATGGCTGAACCTGGACAGCCAAGGCACAGTGACCACATTATTGAAAAAATGCATGGGCATGCACACAGCACCCTCACCCAGCCCCCTGCAACACCTCATCTCACCTCATCCTGTGGGATGAGCCTTCCACCCACTGTCCCACCCTCTGTTTCATAATAAATGTTCAATAAGTGTGGTTAACCAGGGGTGAAATTCAAAAAATTTTCCCTACCGGTTCTGTGGACATGGCTTGTTGGGTATGGCAGGGGAAGGATACTGCAAAATCGCCATTCCTACCCCGCTCCAGGGAAAGGATTCTGCAAAATCCCCATTCCCTCCCCACTCCTGGGGGAAGGATATTGCAAAACCTTCATTCCCACCTCACTCTGGGCCAGCCAGAGGTGGTATTTGCCAGTTCTCTGAACTACTCAAAATTTCCGCTAAAGGTTCTCCAGAACCTGTTAGAACCTGCTGGATTTCACACCTGAGCTTAACCCCTTTTATTACATACAAAACTGCTTCAGAATGTTAAGAGAAAAGAATGTATCATAGTGTTAAAGAATCACATAATTTGTATTTCAAGAAAAAAAAAAGCAATTGTTTTAATAAAATGGCAAGTCTTCCAAGGAAGTACTGAAAAAGATTCAGCGTTTTTCTGGTAGAAAGTAACTCAACGGCCTGCTGCTTTTGCCATCTTTTCTTTTTCTATGTTTTATATCTAAGTAGGAAGGCAAATCTGTTAATATAAAATTCTGTTTTAAAATGGCAACCACAGGCTTCTTTAAGTTTTCTTTCACTTTAATATAATGGTTAAAGCACCAGGATGGAAACCAGGAAATTCTGATTTCTCGTCCCACTCTAGTCATGAAAGCCATATCGGTGATTTTTGGATGAATCATTCTCTCTCAGTCCAGCTTTACCTCACAGTGCCATTGTTTTCATAAACATGAACTACGGCCTGGCACATCCATCAATTGAAAATGTATATTTAATTGTTTATACAGCTTTGTATAGTTTTTCTTTTTAAAAAAGATAATTTTAGATTTACAGTCTCAGAATATTTCCATATAGCTAAAGTTGGAGGAAGAAGAAATATTAGGTATGCTGGCCATGATGACTTATTTATAAAAAATAATAAATGGGGGACAAAAAATATCCTATATCCATCTTTCTGAATAAAAAGAATAGAAAGAAATATCCCAAGGATAATTTGAATCTTTGAAACAACTGGCCCTGTTAAGCGCTGACAAACTTTATAACAATTGCTTATCTATTTTTGCTATGATGTTATCTCTTAATATCTAACCATTTGATGTTTGTGTGTCCCTGAAAGGCTTCTTGAGAACATGAAATCAATAAATGTCAACATCTCACACAAAATGAATATGATTTATGTTGCTACTCAGTCTAAAAAGATAATTGCATGGAAATCTGATGGACACAAAAGCAAGTCTCAAGGTAACTAGATCAGTCAGCAGTAGAACTACATGTACTTCAAAGACTAAGCAGAAAGCCCAGCACACCAATTTTACAGCTGATCCTTGTTAAGATATTACTTTTCTAGAAGATGCTTTTGTTCTTAATCCAAAAGCTACTGTTTGCCATTTTTCATAAACGTGAACTTCTGTCTGGCACATCCATCAACTGAAAACCTATATTTTATTCTTTTTATAGCTTTGTATACTTTTTCCTTAAAAAAGTTAATTTTGGATTTATAGACCTAGATCATTTCCATATAGCGAAAGCTGAAAATAGAAGCTGCTTCTTGGAAGTTATGTACTTTTATATTAAATGTCATTGTTCAGCTATCTATGTCAGCTTTGGAAGCCATATTAGGCCGGAAGCTTCTATGCTGCTACCTTCTCATGTGTGGGAAAATAGGAGGAGGGATTTAGTAGAGGGGTTGTCTGAAGACATAATAGCATTCTTCCTGTCGGTCAAGGTCAGGGCGATCCTGCATCTGGAGAAGGAGTGGTCGGAGTGATGTCTCGAGATGGGACGGCGGTTGATTGGAGCATGTGATCGACTGAGGACTGAGGGGATGGTTTTGGGGGTTTTGATTTACTGAGGGAAAACCCAGACCTCTCAGATTTGGGTTTTCCCAGATGTGCCAGTTTACCTATTCTAGTAAATAGAACTTTGAAAATGCTTCCTTCAAAGTCTTTACTTGGAGCTGGTTTTTTTTTTTCTAGAATGCTGACATTGGAGCTGGGGGGTTTTCTGGAACGCTGACATTCTATCCTGATCTTGAAGAACTTCAGAAACATATCGAAAATAAGTAATGTCTACCTAAAATGTGCACCAAAAATGCAATGCCAGAAGAAAGAAGATGAATGCTGCAAATACAACTAATTTGTTTGTATTTATATATCACAGTTAGAAACTCCTCATGTCTCTTGCAGAGTGACTGGGCAATGTACAAGTAAGACATAAAAAACATAAAAGCTGTATAAATAATATAATACGGGGCAGTTAAAAGTAGAACAAAGTGGTTGTTAAATGCACAGGTGCAGTCACAGTGGCAATCTGTATTATCACCCTTTGGCAGAACTACAACTAGACTCATTTCTGAATATATATATATATATATATATATATATATATATATACTCAGCAAAGAATTAGATCTACTCATAACTTTCTTTATTGTACTTCTTGTAAGAAATGTTATGCAGGCTACACTGTGGTAGATGTAAAGGCTCCTTAATATATTATTTATTCACAATGAGACATTAGTTTTCTGTTATTTTAAAATTATTATGATCATGATTATTTTATGATGATTGCACCATGGGTTTTTTGTTTATTTGTTAAATTGTTTTATTGTTCTGTTTTTGTTATTGCTATTAGCTGCCCAGAGTTGTGTGTCATAAGGTAGGCGACCATATAAATCTTTTAAATAAATAATCTCTGTAACCACTACAATGGTCTCTAATGATTCATCAGGAAAAAAAAAACACTTAAGAAGTTTCACCAGTAGATGTTTTTCTGTTAGGGATGAGCAAAGCATATAAAACAGTCTTAGTTTTAAGATGCATAAAATGCTGCCTTTTGGTAGGAGTAGATCCTATCCTGTATGGATCTGCAGTACAATTATTATTATTTTAATAGTGTGAGGCTACCAATGTTTGAAAGCTGTGTGATGTAGCATTGTTGGGGGAAGGAGTATATAGCCAATGCAGGTGGTTGGCTTTCTCCTATATTTACATGTTGCATGTTTTTCTTATTTTAGTAGACTGTCCCAGAAGGATTAGTAAAGCATGGTATAAAATGCATACCATAAACATAGACTAACCCATCCCTGTGAATTCAGGTTGCTCCTATAAGTATTTTGTAAATTGTTATTTAAACTTGCCTGTATCATTCACAATTAGCGCATGACCCTTGAGTTTTCTACTTGAGCTGTCTTAAGTACAAAAAAAAATGACAGACATATAAGTAGCCTTTGATTTTACAGTATGTTTATAAATTGTACTGATTGCATTTAGATTTAAAAGTGCTTTTAGGATAATGACTATCTATAGCATATCCCTTCCTTTTAGATTACTTGCTAGAAATCTCAAAATTTTGTCAGTGTGTTCTACAAGAAGTCTGTAAAAGCCAATTCATTGATGCCTTTAATCTACATTTGATTGAATCCTTTTAGGTTACCCTTTCAGAGATGGTGGCTGAATTTAAATTTATATGTGCAATTTACCATGGGAATGCATATACTTAAATTCATATAAAAAAGAAGAGTGGTTGATTATCAAATGATGATCAATTAAAGGTTAGAGTTAGGGGAAGTAGCAACAGTGAAGACAATCACAGCTCAGCTTCAAACTGTTTGTAAGCATTGCAGAGGAAACAAAGCTGATGTAGAAGTAGAAATTCAGTTAGCATAAAGTAATTATTTATTATTATTTATTTATTTATTTATTTATTGAATTTATATTGCACATGGCGACTCAAGGCAGCTCGCAGAATAGAAAGTGACAGCACATCACTCAAGTCATTTAATGGGCTCCCCAGCGACAGCTCCAACCCATTCTGGGTTCCCCAGGCCTACTGGCAGAACCAGATCTTCAGCACCTTTTGGAAGAGTGCTAAAATGTGGGGGCATTCTAATCTCTGGGAGAATGATGTTCCAGAGACAGGGAGCCACCATGGAGAAGGCCCTTCTTCTGGGTCCCACCAGTTGTATCTCCTAGGGCAGGGGTGACAAACTGGTGGCCCGCAGGCAGAATGTGTCATGTGCTGGCCTCTACCTGGTTTAGTGAAGGGGGAAATAGGTCATGTTACACCACCATGACAATGCTAGTTTGACACCCCTGCCCTAGGGAATTGGATCTGCAATATTCCCTGCCTTCCTGCTCTGATGGGTCAGGTAGATGTGACTGGCAAGAGACGGTCCCTCAGATAACCTGACCCCATGCCATAAAGTGCTTTAAAGGTGACAACCAGCACCTTGAATTGCAGCCAGAAGCAGCCAATGCAGCTCCCATAGGAGAGGTGATATATGTGCACACCAGGGTCTGCACAAGACCATGCGGGCCACTGCATTTTGCACCAACTGGAGCTTCTGGATGTTCTTCAAGGGCAGCCCCATGTAGAGTACCTTACAATATTCAAGACAGAAAGTGCCTACGACATGAGTAACTGTGAGTAGGAATTATTGGTTCAGGAAAGGGCATAACTGGCACACAACCTGCAGTTGTGCAAAGACCCTCCTTGGCACAACTACCTCTTTGAGCAGGAGTTGTGAGTCCAGGAGAATCCCCAGTTTACGCACAGGGTCTGTTTAGGGTAGTGCCAAAGGTGGCAATTCTCCCTGAGCCAACAAACCCCAAATTCAGACCCACTCAGTCTTTCCAGGGTTTAGTTTCAACCCATTGCTCCCCATTCAGCCCCAACAGCCTCCAGGCACTGTGAGAGGGAGGACACGGCATCGCTTAACTCACCATGGGCCGAGACATACAGCTGAGTATCATCAGCATATTGGTGATACATTGGATCTCACCCAGTGGCTTCATATAAATGTTGAACAGGAGCCGAGAGAGTACCAAGCCCTGCAGAACCCCGCAAAGCACTGGGCGAGGGCTGGATCTCTCCCCTCTTATCAACACTGACTGAGAGCAGCCGCAGAGGAAGGAAGTGAATCAGGATAGCACAAGGCCTCTCACTCCCATCCCCTGAAGCCGCTCCAGAAGAATACCATGGTCAATAGTATTGAAAGCTGCCAAGTGGTCAAGTAGAGCAAGGATGCATGCACTACCCCCATCCCACTTCTGCCAGAGATCATGGTGTGAGACCAAGCATTGTCACCATATTATAGTGGTTCTTTCAAAATCAGTTTCTAGTTTATTTGACTTAATTCAACATGCTGGTTCTAACCTATAAAAGTCCTCAGAATTTGGAATCTATTAGAAAGCTTCTATCTATATGCATGCTCTTTTCGTTAAAATATCCTAAGATTCAGAGGATGAATGATGAGATGTTTCAGAACAGTGGTATTCAAGCTTTGAAACAAAATCATTTTAATGTTAAATCAGAATCATTTTCTCATTCAGGAATTTTACTAACTTTAAGTTGTATTAAAAGCATCCATTTAATCAATCATGTTAGTTTTAGCTGATTTGGTAGTATTTTGTATTGTATTCCATTGTGTCTATATGTTCTTATTCTGTTTTTGCACTACATTGACTTTATTGTGATTGACTAAGAACAAGGTATTGAGAATTCTGAAATATGAAGTATAACACTTTTTAATATGAAGTTTATGCTGTAGTTCTAAACTTAGCCTAAAAATCTGAATGCTTTAATAAATGTATTCATATTCCTTGCTTTGATTTTAGCAAACACCAAACATGAACTATCAACCAACAAACACTGCCAAGTATATATATCAAATATTTTCAGATATATTAAGTGCAGCAACTCAACATTGCCAAATATTTAAAATATAGAATAATGGACATCAAATGCCTACATTAAATGAATGGGCAGGAGAAAAATATTGTTGCACTTGACATACTGTCAGAAAAGAAGCCCATATCAACTTTAAAAGAGAGGAAATTTCTGAAGAATTTGTGGTCAAAATTACTTGCAGTATTAAACTAACAGCTACTTTGGAAGCTGAAGAAATAGCAGATATACCCATTTAACAGAATATTTGTAATGGTATGGCAAATGCTCTTGGAAGACAGGTAGAGTCACAGGCAAGGAAACAGTCAGATAAAAGGCAACTTAGCCTGCAGCAGGAACGTGGGCAGGCACAAAACTCAGAAGACACCCTCCCTAGTTTCTTGCAGAGGGAACAAGGGAAGCAATATATTGTCAGACTTGCAAGATTCTATTAATATAACTTTACAATGAAGCAGAATTTGCTGGCCATGTTTTCTGTCTGGTCTACCTTGCAAGGTTGATGATATCATAGATGTTCAATATGCATGATTAATAGTAGAGTCATTGTCATATACAGAGTTTGAAAAGTGGGAATAGTAGCTAGTGGTAAAATACTTGCTTGGTGGCTAGGATAGCCATGAGTGTGCTTTGCTTCTGATCTCCCATCTCCTCCCCACTCCCATCAAGGTTACACACCAGTTTTATGTTCTGTTGACAGCTGTTGGTTTATTTGTTTATTGCTATTTTTGTGGCTGCATACTATCCAGCCTGACTCTCCTGTCATATCCTTATCTCACTTAATTGATTCAAGTGAAAGATGGCACATTTTATAGCTCTTCACTTTATAAAATATAACTTTGCAACCTTGGATGCCCTGAAATAATTGCATTATTAATTTCCAAGAAACCTGACATCCAGATCAGAAAGGCTATCAACTTTTACAAACATGAAAGTACACCGAATTAAGAAGCATGTGCTACTGTGACTCACTATCAGAATAAAAGAGATTGCTCAAGTTGTATTTAAAGTTCAAGGCCCTCCAAATATTGCCCATTTCTTTCCCAGAGATGGTTGCTATGCTGCTAACAAAAGATTGAAAGTCATGCCGAATACATACTCATTTAACTGCACAAAAGATCAGTGGGAGAAAAAAAAACACAAGAAACACTTGTAAGTACTTGAGCTCACAATAGAACTCTAAATGTTTCAGAACTGGCTGCAGCACTAGATTTTCACATGCAGTTCAGCATAAACATGAAAAATAACTTTAATGGTCATAACAATATTGATTTTGCTATTGTTGTGGATTTCTGGGAATTGAAATTATTTTCTGCTGAAGAAAGAATTTACTTCTTTAAAAGTAAATTTAAATGGAGACCATTTTATAATACGGGTTGGAAACTTTTTTTTTTTTTTTTAAAAAAAAGCAGATTATCTATTCAGGCTCCTGTTGTTTTCCGAAACAAACAGTGACTCTTTTGTATAATGAAGTAGATTGGTGGAAGAGTAGACACGATTTCATTACACTATATTACATGTCATTAACTAGCAAGTGGGATTTAAGCGATTTGTGCTTGCTTACCCAAAATAGTTTTAAACAATTCCACAATGAGGTTTGAGGCTTGTACATAAAACAAATATTTGATCCAAAAATTGAATGAGAGCCTTGGACTTGTGGAGAGTTCTTAAAAAACACACTTAAAGAAACACCAAAAGGAAAGAAAGGAAAGAAAAATAGATTCAAGCTGCCAGTGGTGATTTATTTGCATCCCACAGATTGGCAACCAACTGTTATGTCAATAAACTTTCTGGTGTCACCTCATCTTTCCATGGTTTATGTGAACCATCATTTTTACTTTTATAGATTCATATTTCCTGCTCCATTCCACTCATTTGTGTAATAATAACGTGGCAAAAATTTTATAATATCTGAATACTTGGTGTTCATTTTAGAAAGGAAGATGCTGCAGGTCATTGTGTATCTGAATATAAGGAACCAGCAGTGTTGATTAAGATATTCAAGGAAATTTGAAAATCATATAGAATACATTGTGGATCTGAAAAGTATAGATTTCTAGTTAAAGAACTGCTAAAGCAACCATCTGTTCCAAGATACAGATTTTACAGAGAGGATGTATACAGTGACTAACAATATGGCTTCTTCAAATAATTTAGGAATAGATAAAATCAAGATAGCTATGAACATTGATCGCTTTTTAGGTAGCTTGTTGTATGAGCTGACTCTATTGTCAATTTTGCACGATGTTTCAAAAAGTGGGCAAAAATGGAAAGCTTGTTAGCATTTAAACTTCTTGTTAATACTGAGTAATGTTCTTTCAAGTCTTTCAGACCTTCATTTATACAATTTACTGTATATAAATCTAACCAGAAAATATGAGGAGGGTAAATTTTTGACCATAATAAATCTTATGATTCCTTCCTTCCTTCCTTCCTTCCTTCCTTCCTTCCTTCCTTCCTTCCTTCCTTCCTTCCTCCCTCCCTCCCTCCCTCCCTCCCTCCCTCCCTCTCTCCACAATATTAGATGCCACTCAATCACTTAAAATATGCACATACAAATTCCCATTTAAAATAAGAAAACAATTTATGGATTTTTTGCAGGGTAAAATATTATTACCACTTATTACCCACAAACTAAAACTCACTGGAGAAAGGTAATTGTACATAAGCAAATGCTATATTATTCAAAGAAATAATAAATAAAAGATCCAATCCTAACTGTTTCTCATGCTTCACTGATGTTTCCTTTTTAATCAAGAAAATATTAGACGTTTGGATGTCATTAGCTATCAGCCTTGTGAGGTAGAAAGCCCAGTCAGAGGAACTAATTCTATTTTATTATAAAGTTTCATAGAATCTCCCAAGAATCTTGCAAGTCAGGAAGTACATTTCTTCCTACTCCCAGCCCCTTTACAGCACAAGAAAATAGGGAGGGTCCTTTCTGAGCCACTTGCCTTTTATCAGATTATTGGCTGTGTCTCTTCTCCCTGTCTCCTAGGGTCATTTTCATGTACCTTTACATTAATATAATAATCATGGAACAAAGGATTGACAAACCGTACCTAATCTCAGTTTGTCATGTATTTTAACTTTCTGATGCAAGATTAGCAATTACTTATATTTAATGTATTTTATGCACCTGGTATGATTAATTTTACAGTTACGTTCCCCATTGCTGGAAACACTCAATATAAATTTCAGACAGATGTGTTAAGGTATATTTATTAAAAGGAAAGCGCTGCTGTAGAAAATGATGATGGCCCTGTATCAGTGCAATGGGCCTGATTGACAGGATTGCAGGGGAAATTTAAAGGATGAACCACTTTCCTTTTCCATAAAATAAATACACTGCTGTGCCAAATCAGACAATTAGCATAGGGTGACAATTTATCACAATGAATGGTAAATCCACAAATCTTTCTCAGCCTCCACAATCTATTCCCTATCTCCTCCCAGATGGTGAAATTTGAGAACTCAATGGTACTCTGACCTTAAAGACTTTGGTTGTAGGACAGATCTATCAATCACTAAATCAATACTTTCTCTTCACGTGCTTCTCATTGTGTTCTACTCTGTGATGAATGACTTGTTTCCATTTTTGTTAAATACGGTGGTGTTTTTCTAAATGCTTTCTTAAGCTATGTAATGGTAAAATATATCAAAATATTGAAAAATAGATGGAATGGTTGTGATATTTTAACATATCTTTCAAGTATTTATAAAACTCAGCCATGTAATTCTTTGTTGGTCCCAGGTTCACAACATTTAGACAAATATGGGCAAAGGTCTAACTTCTAGAACCATTTCAATCACACATATGTCCTAGTCATTCCCAACTCTAGGTGGCACTCCTCATCTCTGTTTCAAAGCCGAAGAGCCAGTACTGTCTGAAGACATCTCCATGGTCATGTGGCCGGGATGACTAAATGCCAAAGGCACATGGAACGCTGCTACCTTCCCACCAAAGGTGGTCCCTATTTTTCTACTTGCATTTTTTTACATGATTTCAAACTGCTAGGTTGGCAGAAGCTGGGTCAAGTAATGGAAGCTCACCCCATTACACAGGACTAGAGATTTGGACAGCTGAACTGCCAACCTTTCGATTGACAAGCTCAGCATCTTAGCCACTGAGCCACTGCGTCCCTTATACTAGTAGTACCTGTTTCCTATCACTACATTTATCCATGCTTTTGAAAGCAATATGGACACTGTGAAAGGTTAGAAGGAAAATAGGATACTAGTAGTACCTGTTTCCTCTTTTCCTTCTAACCTTTCACAGTGTCCATGTTGCTTTCAAAAGCATGAATGAACGTAGTGATTTTTTGCTCTTTCTGAATAGGCTATATCTATTTTGGAACCCATTTATCTGCCTGAGAGTGTGAACAGCTTTGTACAGGAAAACATTCTGGAATTTCTCTGCAGGGTCATTCCGCCAAGAATATTACTCTTTTACAACTTGCTTTTCTGGCTTCTCCCTTCCCAGCTGTAGCAGGACCTCAGGTCAGCCAGTACTATACAATGTAAGATTGTTTTCCCATGAACAATACTAGTAGTTCTATCTAGGAAGTAGAACTGTGAAGTCTTCCATTTTACTAAGGTCAGAGCTCAACTTTGTTTGAACAAAATAGCCTTGGGGTTTGGGGAAATGAGGCTGTTTGCATGGCTCAATAAATGTTTAACTTGATGTATTAAGTTGAAATTTATACTGGAAGTTGTTCCAATGGATATCCTCATCATATCTAGACAAATCAAGTAATTTGAATCTGGAAAATTCAAAGTTTTAAAAGTAGCCTTTTGGCAATATTACTAAATAAATAATATAGAGGAAGTGTTTCCCCATTTTGATTTTTAACAAGTACTGAATTATTGCAAGAGATGAAATGAGGGGAGGGGAGGGGAGGAGAAGAGAAGAGGAGAGAAAAGAGGAGAGGAGAGGAGAGGAGAGGAGAGGAGAGGAGAGGAGAGGAGAGAAGAGAAGAGAAGAGAAGAGAAGAGAAGAGAAGAGAAGAGAAGAGAAGAGAAGAGAAGAGAAGAGAAGAGAAGAGAAGAGAAGACAAGAGAAGAGAAGAGAAGAGAAGAGAAGAAGTCAAAACTAGGTAAAAGAATTGGGTACTATGGTCCTACCTACCCTAACTTTTATTGTTATAAAATCTTAGTTGCATTTTTGGAACATGGGAAGCTGTGAAGAAAAAACACACAAATTCTGCATATCAAATTGTTAAGAATGTAAGTCACGTTCTGTTTTAATTCACCAGAGCATATCTTTTTTAAAACAAATTTTATTGGATTTTAAAGAAAAACCAGTAATAAAAGACAATATAAACTAAACTTAGAAAGGAAAAGAAAGAGAATAGAAAGTGCATGAAAAAGGAAAAAAAGAAAAAAAGAAAGGAAAAATTTTTAAATTTCTTTATCACTCCTTTTCATCACAAGTATAAACAAACCTAGTAATTTATCACGAAACATGTAAGCATCTCTTCTTCCCATAACTCATCCCTTATCCATTCCCTTAACCATATACAAATCCATCAATCATTAATATTTCAGATGTGGATGGAATTTCAAGAATGAAATAGATGATTGAATGATATAAAAGCTAAATGGATGCTGGATTCCTAAGAGTAATATATGAGGAATATACTGAATTGGATTGGACTGGAATGTAGGTAGTCCATTTGTAGGTAATCCACTCAGAAAAATTATGAGTGACAAGTAAGAAAAACATTTTAAACATCAAAACAACAATCATATCATAAAAGGAAAACATGTAAAAATAGAATGCTAACAAACAAAATTGAAACAACAACATCAATGACTACATACTATACCAATGCCTGGGGAAGGGCAAAGTATTTAAGACTCATCTAAAAGAAAATAAGGTCACAACCTCTGTGGGAATTTGGCTAAAGAAGACAGGTGCCAAGATGGATAAGACATGCCTTCTGGGTTCCAGCATCTAATGTTACTTGGTAAATGGAACCAGAAGCTTGATGATTCTGTCAGATATTACAAAACATACAAATAACATGAGAGAAATACAATTTTCAAATAAAAGGATCATGAAGGGCTTTATAAGTGACAACCAGCACCTTCAATTGCATTTTTCCTATTACCTTATATCTTATGATCTATATTAATTGTTTTAGTATCCTAGTATGATTTATCTAGGATATTTAGGATACTAAAGCAATTGATGTAGATCATAAGATATAAGCAACAAAGTTATAGTCATAAGAAGATAAGAAAATAGGTAATAGGAAAAATGAGAAGGAAAATAGACACACATACACTAATCCAGGGGTGTCAAACTCAAGGCCTGCAGGCCGGATCCAACCTGCAGGATGCTTAAATCCAGCTTGTGAGGCCAGCCTGGAAATATCAAGGAACTGATATTCCACAGTGCCTCTGGCAGCTAAAGTGGGCCACGCGGCTTGTTTTCACCCTCCATGGCCTCCTGCAGCACTCTGCCAGCCAAAGGTGAGCTGAAAACTGGGCCTAAAGTAGGATGGAAACTGGACCGAAAACTGGGCTGGAAATAGGCTGGAAAACAGGCCCAAACGAGCCACAAACAGGCCAAAAATGGGCCAGATAAGGGTTCAAAACACACCAAAATGGGCCACACAGGCCATCTTCGGATGGCAGAATGCTGCAGGAGGCCATGGAACGAGGTGCAGGGGTGCCACGCACAGACCCCCACACCCTGTTTTGGCCAGTAGGATGCTGCAGGAGGCATCCATCCTGCCTCCCACCACCATTGCCCACCACCACCCTCCACCAGCACTGGTCCATAGAGGAGCACTACAATGCTGATCCGGCCCTCAAAGAAATCAAGTTTGACATCCAGTTTAATCCAAGAATGAATGCAAGATGGATTTGTAAAAAGGCCATAGCCATAGCTGCCACTGGTTCTTCGAGCAAGAACTCTCTATGATGATTTCAAAACCTGTTCTGTTGGGGGAATGCTACCCCATTCTGAACTAAGGATGAAAAATTCCTAGGAACAGGAAGTCTAATGAGACTTGAGGAGTGACTGACAAATGAAGCTGCTAAATGCAATTAGCCCAAAAGCTCAGTATAGTTCACTAATAGACAACAATAACTATTGGTATCCTAGAAAAGTCATCACAAAGTATAAATTACTAGTAGATAAAGTCAATTAAAAATGGAAATGTTCTCAGAATTAAGGTCTGGCTGACAAACTCGAATTAATGTGAGTTAATATTAGATATATTTAAAAAAGGATTTCTTTTTATCCCTTGTAGATGGGGTGACTAAAGTCTCATAGATGATGATACTAGTGACAAATATTAGGTTAAATGACATTTAATGGACATTTTAGGATGATGCAGGCATATTCCTGCCCCTTCAGGCCGTCATTAACCTTGTCAGTTGCTATTCATTCTGCTGTTGTCTTCCTGAAAAGCTCTACATAGTGGCATATGAAACATAAAGAAAACTATTTCCAGGATCTGAAATAGCATTTCAAAGAAATTGCGTAGCAGACAGAACACTGAAATGATGATACCAACTCCTCTGCCAGACCATTATTCATCTTGGGTTATGACAGAATGAGAAATAGGAAAATATAGAAGCATAGATAGTCAGAGGATCCATACAGAGAGATGACAGGAATATTTTGGCACCTACAAAAATCCAAATATTTATATATTGCTTATTTTATTTACTTTTATGATATACTGTATATCACATAATTCTGCCCCTAGGAAAGAATGTTAGAAACAAAGTTAGCCAAATCATGGATTAGTCATTCCAAAATCATTAAGAATATGTTCAATAAACTACAGACAGAATTATCCACAAGTACTTAGCTGTGCACATTTGCATTCCTAAGCTATTCTTTGGCTTGTCATATCATGAACTGACTGATTAGATTCTGCTGGAAATATGGAACAATGTACTTGTGTTAACCATGTGTCTTTTGTGTATCATTTGCTCATGTGCAGTCAGAATACACTTAAGAAGAACAATGGCTTTGATAGTCATTTTGGTTCATTGAGGCAACTAGATTTTTTCTCTCTCTTGTTGAAATTGAACATGTAAGATCTGAACATGATATATTCTGCCATTGCATAACAAATTTTAATTATCATCACTTGTGCATTTTCCCCTAAGTGATTCAGATAGCTTAAAGATTGGCCTTACAAAAGTATTCATCAACAGAATAAAGCACCTGTTATAATACCCAATGTAAGACAAGAAGAAGTGGAAGTAATTGTGTAGATTTATAAAGAAATAAATGCTTCAGAAACTCTTCCCTACACAATTATTAGTAACCAACATATATTTGAACATTGAGTATGGGGTGTCATCCTAGACATAAGAGCACTTCTCAGCATCTTCTAAATTGAAATACTATTTCTAGTCTGTTTGCTGGTACAGAATAAAGCACAATAGAGCACAATGTGGGACATAAATTGTCTTCTAAGGAAATTATATATCTTAATTAAACATGATTAACAAAGAAACCTTATGTTAGAAAATAGTCATTGTCTAAATCACATTCATTTTCTGAAAAATTTAGCTGACAATATACCATTTAAATAAATGTAATTGTTCTATCTGTTCAGACAATGCTACTATTAAATATAGCATTAATTCTTCACCATCACTGCATAAATGGGGAAAAATAATATAATACCCACCCACCAGCACATCTAAAATACTACACTATTAGGAAAATAATAGGTAATATATAACTTCATATAAGATCAAAGTTCAGTATATGAATTCAAGTTCACCAATTTTGAAGAAATAGCACCAGAATCTTAAATGATAATTACCTTTTCCTTAAATAAACCCGGAACTCATTATGACACTTCCATCCAGATAAAGCAGCTCAGCCACTTCATCATATGAAAAAGTATTGTCCTGTATGGAGTCAAACCAAGATAGTTATGTTGTGTCAATATGCCTCTTCTCTTTACTGTGGAGGAGTAGAGTGAACAAAATTCAGTGTTGTTTGGTTGTTGTGGCAATCTGGCTGCTCCCATGGTCTAGTTAAGAGAATGGTTTAAGGGAAATTTTTTCACTGGAGCAAAGGTTCAAAAACAGCCATTTAGGAGGAATGCTTCCCTTCCTCCTCTCCCATTTTGTTGCAGTACATAGGAATCCATGTTTTCCCATTGTGTGGATTTCCATGATCTAACGTTTAAACTGGCTTAATTTTACTTGGAGTCAGAATACAGCAATTTAAAAGTATTTTACCATCAAATGAACAATGAACATAGCAAATATATTGGACATATGCTGAGTAAACATTTTTACAGCTAACTCCTCCTTCTCCTACAGATCACAGCCCCACCTTTCAAAAGGGAAAGGATCACACCTCCTTTCAAATGTATTTGGCAGAGATACCAGTGTCTTTGATTAAGCATTTAAAACAATCCTTTCTTTTCCATACCATTCAGTTCACTTATCAAATAGCGGCCTGTCAGACATTTTGTGTTGTTTATTCTGAGACTTATGGGAGACTGGGATAGCACTATTTCGGTTTTTTTGAACCTCTTCAGCCAGCCACACCCATATTTTATGACTCCTCCCTGTAAAGGTCAAATATTTATACTTTTTAATTCATGTTAATTTGTGTGGCTGGCTGAAGAGGTTCAAAAAAACTGAAATAGTGCTATCCCAGTCTCCCATAAGTCTCAGAATAAACAACACAAAATGTCTGACAGGCCTGAAAGTGATGATTGGAGATTTCATCCCACCATGGCCATTTAACAACTTTATCTACATAGGAAAAAAAACCCTGATTACAAAAATATCATACATTTAAACCTATGAATTAAAAAGTATAAATATTTGACCTTTACAGGGAGGAGTCATAAAATATGGGTGTGGCTGGCTGAAGAGGTTCAAAAAAACCGAAATAGTGCTATCCTAGTCTCCCATAAGTCTCAGAATAAACAACACAAAATGTCTGACAGGCCTGAAAGTGATGATTGGAGATTTCATCCCACCATGGCCATTTAACAACTTTATCTACATAGGAAAAAAAAAACCCGATTACAAAAATATCATATATATATATATATATATATATATATATATATATATATATATATATATATATATATATATATATGTCTTTTTTCCTTTTTCGTAGGCTTTTATGTGCATATTCTTTCTAGCCAGGTTTTACCTACGTAAACTAAGTTGTTCTACAGCCCTGGTTCTGTGAAATCTCATTCACAAGTTTCTGGGCCTTTTTTCTGCTGACAAACTGCAACTCTGTGTTGCTCTCTGGGAGACTCAGATAGCTATTTCTGCCTATTAAGGCGTCATCAGTGAGCCACACCCACTTCTCAGATATCCTCCCTGTAAAGGTACAATGTGGTTCTTTCACAGAACCAGGGCTGTAGAACAACTTAGTTTACGTAGGTAAAACCTGGCTAGAAAGAATATGCACATAAAATCCTACGAAAAAGGAAAAATGACACATTGTACCTTTACAGGGAGGATATCTGAGAAGTGGGTGTGGCTCACTGATGACGCCTTAATAGGCAGAAATAGCTATCTGAGTCTCCCAGAGAGCAACACAGAGTTGCAGTTTGTCAGCAGAAAAAAGGCCCAGAAACTTGTGAATGAGATTTCACAGAACCAGGGCTGTAGAACAACTTAGTTTAGGTAGGTAAAACCTGGCTAGAAAGAATATGCACATAGAAGCCTACGAAAAAGGAAAAAAGACACATTGTACCTTTACAGGGAGGATATCTGAGAAGTGGGTGTGGCTCACTGATGACGCCTTAATAGGCAGAAATAGCTATCTGAGTCTCCCAGAGAGCAACACAGAGTTGCAGTTTGTCAGCAGAAAAAAGGCCCAGAAACTTGTGAATGAGATTTCACAGAACCAGGGCTGTAGAACAACTTAGTTTACGTAGGTAAAACCTGGCTAGAAAGAATATGCATATATATATATATATATATATATATATATATATATATATATATATATGTGTATGTGTATGTGTATGTGTATGTGTATGTGTATGTGTATGTGTATGTGTATGTGTATGTGTATATGTATATGTATATGTATATATGTATATGTATATGTATATATGTATATATATGTGTGTGTATATATATATATACCTGTTTTCTTTGCCACCTCTGTCTAATCTTATGTTCTTACAATGGAGGTGTCAACAGTACACATTCTCAGAGCAAAAGTATAGTTTGAAATATAGTGGATTTAAGAGAGCAACATAATACCAAAATGATGTCAATATCAATAGGATTATAGCATATTTGAACTCTCACTGCAGAACATCCTTCCATTTCTTCTTCTAAAACTTAAATGAATTATTTGTGGTGTGGCACTCAAGTTTATCTTCTTTGGGTTCTCATGCATTATATGAGTGTAATCTACTTTTCCAAAGATGTACCAGGGAATAATGAAGTGGCATCTCATATTCAACTTGGCAACTCTATTTTGAAAACAATTCAGTTTTTGTGTTTTCGGTAGCAATTTAAATCTTCTCCAATATTTCATGATATGTTAACATATCCTTGGTGCGTTCATGGCTTGATAGGCAATTGAATGGTTAAGCTGCCAAGATATCAATGGAAGCATGACATTTTCATTATGGGCTGTCAGGCAAACTACTTCTGCTTTCTTTAAGTGGATCATCAAAGTACAGCTGCTCTACTAAAGGCACAAACCACTCATCTAAGAGCTGGACTGGCAAAGCGGTAATTTATGCCAGATTTCTCCAGAGGTTCATGGTTTTGAAAGCTTGAATCATTGTAGTGTTGCCACTGATGAGAAATGCTAACCAGAGCAAAACGGTGAAAATTATTGAAACAGCTGCCACCTGTTTATGAGCAACTGGGCAGAGGTTTAAACATCTCTTTTCTGGTCTCCTTACATTCTCAGAAACCTCTAAATATCTTGTCATTGAATGGGTCTATTGCCAAGACATAAGATTACACTGAATACATAAATAACTCACTATACTGCAAGAATGAATGAAAAAATAAATGCAAGGACAATCACCTACAACTAAAGCGCAATGCAATTGTTGGAACTGTGCTGCAAGATATCCTGCAAACATGTTGGTGTGATATGATGCAAATGCTTATATATAGGAATAGATAATGAAAGTGAAAGTAAGAATCACTATAAAGCACTATAAAGGTTACTTATTCCTGTGCTTATATATAGTAGTAGATAATAAAAGTGAAAGTAAGAGTCACTGCAAAGCGTAAAGGTTCCTATTCTTTGCACAGTCCTACTTCATAACTGCAAAATAGAGGTTCAGATGCCCCAAATATGTATCAGACGGAGAAGATTCTATTTCTCTGCTGGCTGTAGTAATATCTGAATATATTATGCCTTGTAGCTCATTTGTTAATTTTTAAACTCCCTTTACTTGGACTTAATAGACATTTTCATTCATTATAGACATGGATATTAAAAATGATATGAGAATTCTGAATGGAAAAGGCTATTTTAATATATAGCAATTCTATGACAAGATATTGGCAGTGACAAAGCACTTTTTCTTTCTTATATTCATAATTTCTTAATCATGTTTCATAAAAATATGTTCAATGAAGAACTAAAGATCATATCCTTTGTCAAATGTAATGAATTCTTTTCAAATCTGAGGAATTAAGTACTTTTCCAAACTAACTCCTTCTTCAGGTATTTTTCTCTTAAGAACTGAATTCAAACTAATTGTCTCAAAAGTCAGTTACAGCACCTAGCCAACTTTGGCTGATCTCCAAAGTTTAAACAGAGCCTTGGTGGTGCAGCGGACTAAGTGCTGTTATGTAGCACTTAGCTGCCAGCTGCCTGCAATTAGGGCGAGTTCAAATCTCACCAGGCTCAAAGTTGACTCAGCCTTCCATCCTTCCGAGGTAGGTAAATTGAGGACCCGGATTGTGGGGGCAATAAGCTGACTTTGTAGAAACATCGCTTATGGAGGACCAAAAGCCCTAATAAGCAGGTACATACAAAAGAATAAAGGCTATTGCTATAAGTGCATTGTAAGCCGCCCTGAGACTTCGGAGGAGGGCAGCATATAAATTGAACTAATAAATAAATAAATAAATAAATAAATAAATAAATAAATAAATAAATAAATAAATAAATAAATAAACAAACATATTTTCCCTCGGTTAGTACAAGGAGGGGAACCACATTGAGATTTCAGGACTATTAGCAAGAGTTGGAGAGTTTTGTTTTATTTTTCCCCCAAGAAAAACTTGATTCAAGAATGTCTTTACCTATAGAATGGTGTAGTGTTAGAACTGCCATATTCACTCAGGTAGAGAGAGTTGTAGGGCACAGCCTTTATCCATCTTCAGTTTCCTTTAGATGGAGGTGATGGGAGCCGTACAGTGTTTTGTAACCCCTGGGTTTATTTATAAATATACCAGCTGAGCATCAGGAGAGACACCACGTATAGTCCAATAGACAGCCAAATATACTGCTCCATAACAAAATCTAAAACTTGCCCCATCAATTCCAAGAGCTGGCTTTCCTCCTTGTCCCACCTTCATATGAAGCACATAGTCTGACACAAGTGCATCAGTGATGGGATTCAATTTTTTTTTACTATCGGTTCTGTGGGTGTGGCTTGGTGGGCGTGGCAGGGGAAAGATACTGTAAAATATCCATTCCCATCCCACTCCAGGGAAAGGATACTGTAAAATCTCCATTCCCTCCACACTCCAGGAGAAGGTTACTGCAAAATCCCCATTTCCTCCCAATCAGCTGGGACTCAGGAGACAGAGAATAGATGGGGGTGGGGCCAGTTGAAGATGGTATTTACTGGTTCTCCAGACTACTCAAAATTTCTGCTACCAGTTCTCCAAAAGTGGTCAGAACCTGCTGAATACCACCTCTGAAGTGCATAGTATGTCCCAAAGTGTTGTGGCGCGGGAATAACGAGAGGCACAAGCAAGCTAGTGACAACGGCTCTTTAATTCAGGGTGAGACTTCAGCAAAGAACCACAGGCAACAGCCCTCCTTATATACAGTACTGAAACACCAGTTAACCAATCACAAAGCATTGTTGCATTTGAATTTCCCGCACAAAATAGATACATACATAACACAAAGTCTCTTGCATTTTCAATTACTAGTTCTGGATGGAATATGCAAATAAAATAAGCTGTCTCTGAGCTCTGTGCCCAGAATTGGACCAGCTGATATATCACAAAATAGTCATTGTTTGGTCGACCCTAGAATCCAGATCAGGTTATGAAGATGATTTTGAAATTAGAATTACAAATTCATAACAGTGAGGGCTAGTTATACGAACACATAGGACTGGAGTTAAAACACACAGAAAGCAAAGATATCCACCAAAACTACCTTAGGATTTAAAAAACCTGCTTATTGCAGATTTCCCTGACTTACAGTATTTGTTTGAGTGCTTGAATTTGTCTCCCTTTCACTCTCTGGCCCACAAAGTTATTTTGAAGCAAGTTCCATCCTAAAGCATAAAAAAATAGAAAGCTACACTTACATCAAACTCCAATTGCTTCTTTTGGAATATTTTGGAGGGCATTTGGCTGCTTGAGAAGAACCACATTTCTTCTTGGAATTGTATATTTCACCATTATCCAAGGATAGATAATGTGTACAGGAACAAAATTTATAGAAGAATATTGACAGGGCATTCATTTGTACAGAATGGAGTACATGGATATTTTGTTTTCCTTCGAGCCCAAAGATTTCTAAATTCCACCATAAAACATATTATGTATCCATATGAAAGCAAGCCAAGAGATTGAGAAGAAAACATGGAACCTGTAACTAAAATACTGATGCTAAACTAAGGTCCTCAAATGAGGAGCTTAATCTTGGCAGACTCCCTGGGAAATCCCCAAATTTCAGTCCTGCATGTAAAAATGCATATACTGTAGATGACTAACGCATCCTTAGAGTGTAGGAAGTAAATACATAAAGTCTGTTTGAGTGCTTATTTGATCATTTTGGCTAATTCAGTAGCACATAAAAACATGAGGAAAAAATAAAAAATGAATACATATACATATTAACAAATCTCTACACAGAAATAGCTATAAAGTTGATTCCTTGCTTCTGCTAGATTTTATGCATTTAGCTTGACAGGACTTTGCATTTCAGCATTAGCCATAAGAAGAAAATATTAGTTATCTAGCTTTTTGGACACCCATGTACTTCCTTGACGATCCTTGGAGTTCAGAGGCATGTCTGCATGCAAATTGTACAGCAGCATTACATGAATAATTAGTTCTGTCCTATTTTTAAATATGCCTTTGCTCCAGTATAAGGCCAGAAACCAATGGAGAAATATGGATGAGACAAAATAGGTCAAATTCCATCTGAAGTTCCCTCATACAGAAGTGTGCACTGAAAATATTTTTCAAAGAGTTAGAACATTGTCTCAGATAAAACCCTTCACAATGGCAAAGCATTATTGTATCTGTACTGCGTTTTCTCCCTCAGATGGCACCCTAGACATACTTCATCTTCCTCCTTCAGCAAAGAAATCTTCTTTCCTCTCC
This sequence comes from Pantherophis guttatus, assembly GCF_059756535.1. Lineage (NCBI taxonomy): Eukaryota > Metazoa > Chordata > Lepidosauria > Squamata > Colubridae > Pantherophis > Pantherophis guttatus. The sequence continues at coordinate 48,422,754 of NC_142064.1, forward strand.
ATATAATAAAAGAAAGAAAGAAAGAAATAAAAATATAATTATAATCTTCTATGTATTTTGTAGCAAAAACAATTTCTGGAGAAATTTGTCTCAGCACTGCAGTGTGGCAGGTTGCAGTTTGCTATCAGGTTGGGAATGCCACCATTTTGGGCTGAGAAGCTTGGACGTATCATGCCAATGAATGGAACTAAAAGGCATCTTAAGTAATACCTGTTATCACTTTTATCTCTCCAGAGAGAGTCAGTGTTTAGGATTATCTTCTTTTAAAAAATGTAAAAGTGTTATTAGTCACATTTCATCACTCTATAAATTATAAAAGCAGCCTCTTCCTCAGAGGGCACCAAGCTCCTTAGTTCTCTCTCTCAGGCGGTAAATAACAGTTTGTATTATGTTATCTGGAGAAATAACATATTATGCTTTCAGATTTCTGCATTCAGCTGCAGCTTTGCACCGGGTTTAATGCCTCTTTATTTTCCATGTAAATTGATTTTCAAAATTGTTTCTGTGGAAAAAAGTGAAAGCATATCTTTCTATTTTTCCACTTAATGTTATTGAGCTGGCATTTGAGTGAATTATGACAAATCAAGAAACTGAGATCCAAAGCCTTGCAAAAAGTCCATTGTTTAGTCAGAAGCAATTTCTGCAGAACAATGAAAGAAAATCCAATAGATGTGGAAATGTGCACAGAAAAAGAAAGAAGCCATATTTTGTTTTATTAATAATTTATATATCATTTTCCTCTTAATTCCTCATATTTTGCTGGACTCTGTCCTCCAAGTGAAACAGCGCCTCTTGAAAAATTTCCAGTAGCAGAATCGCTCAGAAAACTTTTACATCATACTTAGATGCAGTATTATTTTCCATGAAATTTGCAGCAGCCATAAGCTCCAGTCCATAGCTTCTGCCTGTGATATAATGCATAAAGGTCAGGAATAGTCTGGTGCCAATTTGCAAAATGATACCATTCATTCTTCAGTGGAAAATATCTGAATGACATAGAAAACATGCATCTTTTTTTTAATCTTCCATTTTTTAAAAAAAAAGTTATTGGTGAAATAGTGCCCAGAAAATACAATTAAAATAACAATTAAAAACAAAAATATAACTATACTTATATAATTAGGGGAAAAAATACAGAATTGTAATTAAATGAGTGACATTTGAAGAAACTAAAGATATATCCAAGAAGTGTTAATACAAAAGTAGCTTGATCCTTTACTTGTTATTAAATCTAACCGTATACAGTAGATCATCTAATGTTCCATCTACTCAGCTTAATACAATATGTTAGTTCAATTATATTTGTATCATATATTTATATTTGTAATATTCCTCTTAGATTAGTTCTGTTCTCAAGTAATATAGAATTTTATTAAGATGGGAAATTTAAACAAAGATAATTTTCATATAATAAATGACTGAAATTGCAACTAATTTAGGTGTCAGCTATTCATATACTTTCATTAGCATTTCCCTCTTCTTCTGCTTAATATGCTAAAGAATATTGATATTATATCTTCCTATAGAAAGTTAAAGATCCAGTCAAAAACTCATGTAGAAAGAGATGGGAAAGTTCTATACTTGAAATCTCAATAGCCACTAATAAAAATAACTGAGGGATGACTTCAAACTTGCAGCAAGAGAAAGGCTAACCAATGCTACAAACCTGTTTACATGGAGGGAAAGATATGGTCAAGATATGGTCCGGGAGCTACCCATTGCCTATTACTCTAAGACCTTGGCGCCAGCAGAGCGTAATTACTCGCAGCTGGATAAAGAGGCTCTTGCCTTGGTGGCTGGGGTCAAGAGGTTCCACCATTACCTCTATGGCTGGCCCTTCGTCTTGTACACAGACCACAAACCATTATTAGGCATTTTGGCAGGCGATCGCCCAGCTCCTCAAATTTTCTCTCCCCGTATGACCCGTTACTCTGTGTTCTTGGCTGCATATTCATATCGCCTTGTTCACCGCCCCGGCAAGGACCTCGCACACGCCGACGCGTTAAGCCGTTGCCCCGGCCCCGACCTACTCGAGGACCCTGGCCCTGTTTCATTGGTTTTCATGCTGGAGGACTCGCCGTTGCTAATCATCTCATCGGACGTTGCCCGTTTCTCCGCGAAGGACGCTACACTGGCGCAGGTGTTGGACTGGATTGTCAGAGGGTGGCCGCCGGGGCCCTTCGCAATGGAATTCCAGCTGTATGCCAGCCGCCGCCTAGAACTTTCTACTCAATTGGGGTGCCTTCTGTGGGGCCATCGGGTGGTTATTCCACCCCCCCTTCGTTCCTTGTTATTAAAACAATTACATTGGGGTCATCCGGGGGTGGTCAGGATGAAGGCTTTAGGCCGATGTTATATGTGGTGGCCTTTGTTGGATCGTGACATCACCGATTGGGTCGCAGGGTGCTCGCAATGTCAGGGGAACATGCCAATGCCGGCCAAAGACCCTCCGGGGGTGTGGGAATCACCTGGGGTACCTTGGTCACGTTTGCATATTGACCTCGCTGGTCCGTTGCAGGGCCAGTCTTTCCTGGTCCTCGCAGATGCATTTTCGAAGTGGGTAGAAGTCGTACCTTTGCGGTCAACTACGGCAGAGGCTGTCATCAAGACGTTGTGGTCAATATTCCTCACACACGGGTTGCCTGACAGCATTGTTTCTGATAACGGTCTGCAATTTACGGCTGCCGAATTCGAGGGGTTCTTAGCTCACAGGGGCATACGGCATTGCTTGGTCTCACCCTTTCATCCTTCGAGCAATGGTTGTGTGGAATGCACAGTGAGATCCGCGAAGGATGCACTTAAGAAGATTGGGCACGGGATTTGGGCTGAGCGGGTGGAGGAGTACTTGATAGCTCAACATACAACGCCCTGTCAACTAACTAACAGGAGCCCGGCCAAACTCCTAATGGGCTGGAAGCTCCGCACAACCTTAGATCGATTATACCCCTCTTACGGCCATGCCAAGCCCTTAGATGCCCTGAGACACTACCGTTCCTTCATTATTGGGGATCGGGTATATGCCAGGAATTATGGGGGAATGCCTTTATGGCTAGCAGGCACAGTAGTTGGGATTGCAGGATCCTGTTCCTATCACATTGAGATTGACCAGGGGAGAATATGGAAGCGACACAAGGATCAGTTGCGGGCACAAAGGAAGGGTGCTGATTGTCGGGGTATGGAGGGTGAGCCCACCCCACAGAAGGTTAGGCACGAGAAGGGAAGCCCAGGGCCACCACAGGAGGACAGAACAACCACCCAGGGGGGAGAGAGCGAGGAGGGTTTACCTTCGCCGGATAGGAGACACCGAACCGAAGAAGCAGGGCGCGCAGATAGCCAGCAGCCCAGGATTGAGAGGGCTCGGGAGGAGAGTTCAAATTCGCCGCCGGAATTGGAAGTAGGGGTGAAGCCCAGACGCTCAGGGAGAGTACGGCGCAGACCGGCCTACCTAAACGATTACGCATGCGCCTGACGGCGGCGCATGCTCATCTAGGTGGAAAGGGGTGTTACATATTACGTTATGTTGCTGGGGTATTCTTATTGGTTGTTGCAAGCTCAGTGCTCATTGGTTCTTCATTGATAGCCGGTTGGTATAAAAGAGCTGTCAAGCGCGGGGTTTCTTGTTCTATGTTGTTACTAGTGATTAATAAAGGTTGCGTAGGTTACACTTCTGACTCTGTTCTGTCAGCTGGTCATTAGTATGAAATACCCCTTAGAGTTTCAAAAAACTGGTTTTTATCCAAAAAAGCAAAGTAGTGGTTTTATTTATTTATTATTAATGTTGCATCAAAATATTGTATTTTATTAACATAGTTGGGGGGCAGAATAAAAAAAAAGCTGGAAGCCTTTTTTTAAAGAAAGAAATTATTGGCTGCTTCAATTCATTATTTATCTGTTTGTTTCAATCTCAATAACGTTCCATGAAAGTTGTAATTAAAAGTAATGAAACCATACATATATTTACTCAAAGTTGGTTTTGGTTCTGATCAGGTAGAATTCCTAGCAGAAGGTTTATGAGCTAAAAAATTAGATAGAAAAACATAAAATCAAATACTTGGCCATAAATCCCTTGAAGGTTAGCACAACAGGAGCAGTAAGCCTTGTGACATTTGTACTTCAGTAGGCATCCATCACTGAACAACTGCCAAGCCCAGCAATAAATAAGGCAGTGGCTCAAGAAAGTTACACCAAAATGGTACAACCAAGCCATCAGTGTTGCTAAGATGTCCTGTGGGAAACTGGTTACAAAGCCCAGTGTAAAGTTCCAATTAACAAGAACAAAACCATGGTGCTATGTGGCTACTGAAAATCTATTCATCAAGCCCTCTCTTACTGGTAAATATGACCATGATTCTAATGGAGTATTTCCTTTCTTATGGGACAAAACTATATTTCAGCCTGTCATAAATAAAGAGCATTAGATCTATATTTCTTCTTTTTGCTCAAGAAGGTTTCTTGAGAATAGAGTTGGAAATAAGAAAGCCTTCTAAAATGCATATTATTATTTCTTAATATTCAGTATTAAATTCTTGTTGTTGCTGTACTCCAGAAAACTAAATTTGATACAATTTTATCTCAGCTAGCGGTTATTTTAGTGTATTTGCTTTTATATCCAATAGCTTTGGATATAGATACAGATTTATTTACTTTTACTTTGTTTCTGAAAGAGAAATATTGAAAAATGTTTTTGATGACACACCCATAGTATGTTTTCGTGAATATGGAAAACTTGTAGTTAGTGGTTATGAGATATAGTTGAAAATGAATCTTATTCACTTTGGGGTTTGTTTGTTTTAATTCTTAGTTGGATGTATTCTTGATGAATACATAAAAGCATGGAGAATTCATTAAAGACAATCCAATAACAAATGGTTCTATTACAAACTATTTTATAATTTTATTTTTCAAGGCAGATTTAGCCTTTAAAGCAACTCACAATAATTTGTTACCTCAAACATAAACCAACAATATATTTTATTAATTTCTGAAATAATGGTGCCTTTTAAAGATGAATTAAAAACAAGCATTTTTTCCAGCTAGCAATGTAGTTGAAAATAAAAGAAATGCAATATAAAAATACAGAAAAAAATAACTAAAATCAGGTGAAATATGATAGCTTATCATAGTTTTCATGGATAGCATATTAGTAGAATAAAACTTTGGTTGGATTACAAATAAATATCTAAGAGCTAAAGAAACTCCATAACAGAATAAAGGCCCCATTTTATTCACTGACCCAACAGATACCATTGTGAACTGACTATAATGTATATTAAAGTCAGTTGGAATTAGTACCATCATTGTCAGTAGAATACAATATTTAGTATTAAAGAACGGCTCCAAAGCAGCTTTGCATGAATCCCAAAGAAATTATTGACCTGATTTTGTAATCTGATTGTAAAATCTGATTGTAAAGTCTACTACAAAGCAGACAGATACTAACCTAGATCACAGTCTCTTTAGTTGGAAACACTAACTCAGGATGACCTCTACCTTGAAAATAAATCTTTTGAAATCTTCCAGAATTCTGCACAGTGTTGAATAGTACAATAATTTTAAAAATAATAGCTGCATTGTGAGACATATTTATGAATATGTGCTCAGCAGAAAATAAATTAAGAATGGTTCCATCTTCTGAATGATAACAAAAAACACTGAAGAAGAAAGATAGATGCAGGAAAAGAAACATTAAGAAAAATTCTACCAAAGACAAACAAAAGAGCATAAATAAGCAGTCCAAGCTCCCAGCAGAATACAATATTTGCTCTATCTTTCCATATTAAATTGGATTAAGGATGACTGGATAGATTTTCATTTGCTAGTTCCAGAGGAGAAGTAAGCAAATCTATGACCTACCAAATATTTCTAAATATTTATTTATGATGGTAAAAAATCTGAGAGGAAATCCCCGCACCCCACCCCCCAATAAGAATTGTTGACTATTGTTATGAAGGAATAAAGTCTATTGCCAGGGGTTTTGTGTTTGTGTAAGCATTTTTATTTTCCATCAATGAGAAAGCAGGATACTCAATAAAGTCCATATCAACACAGATTGGTAATGCTTGCCAGAAAAATTTGAGGAAAGAAAGTTAATTATTGATGACTTGGCTATCTTCATGTCATTTGATATCATCCTTAGCCTGGATAACTTAAAATCTTGGTTAGGTTTATCCTTACGTGTTTTAATTTGTACTCATTCTGCAGTCTTCTTTCTAGTCCCAATCTAAATATCATCCAGACATTCTGGGTGACTGACCTGTTGTGGCAAAGATGCTTCAAAGAGAATCTCAATGACTTGTGGAGGTTTTAATGGTCCCCCAAAGCGGTAAAGAAACATCTTCATATATCATTTTATATTATAATAATAAATGCAGCATTCCTATGCACACAAATATTCTTGGAAACTCTTAGGTAATACAAATCTAAATATTTGTGACTCAGTCATTGTACTGCTAAAAAAAATGCACCGTACAGTATATGTGCCAGCAACTGTTTTCCTTTTCTTTAAACTATATTTGAAGAAATTGTTAGCAAATACATCAAGATTTTTGCAAAAGAATACTTAAGCTTCCAATGAACATTTATACAGAACAGCAAAAATTTTCATAATGGTTCCTTTTAAGCTTTATTTTACATGGCAATTAAAATACTTTTTATCTCTCTTATCTCTTAGACTATTTTAAACTTCTGTTTGTGGATTGTTTTAATCTGGCTTTAGTGCTCTCCAATTTTAAAAATGGTATGATTTTAATAAGAAACCACTTTGAAATTATTATGACTGAAAGGCAATGGCAGAATTCATACATCATACTAAGCGTGATGTGTTTTTAAATGGTTTGTAAAACACACCATTGTGCTCTTATGGACACATCATGCTAAATCTCAATAAATAGGCTCATGCATCATGTAATATAATTCTGAAATAGTATAATGATTATCCTAGCCATTACAGAAATGAGATTACCAACAAATCCCTGTTATTTAAAGGATTTCCCTTGCATAAATGTGTAATGTTTTTTTAAACGCATTTATGCAACTGTACCATTGCTGTTTGAATTTTATTACCAGCATAAAACACTGCATTTGTTTACTTCCTTCTTTAAAGCATTATTTATGTAATAAATGTAAATCTGATGACATGCAAAATTTATAAAGTTTTTTGATCCAATGTACCATCAAGCACTGGTTTTGTGCAGGGGCAGGTTTCAAAACCCATTGCTACCGGTTCACTCGTGTGCATGCACAATGCTTCTACATATGCACAGAAGCATCCGGGCAGGTGGGCAGAGCCTCCCACTGCTGCTGCTACCGGTTCACCCGAGCTGGGGTGAACCAGTAGCAACCCACCACTGGTTTTGTGACAGAAAGAGAGTTTATACAAATACATATTAAGTAAATATGGAAGAATTATCAATCCAGGAAGAGTGATTTTCAGTTTCTCACTGATTCCAGTATTTTTTCCAACTTCTAAATTGTCCTCTCCAAAGCAAATTACAGAAATCTATACTAAAACACAGATGCATGACTTTCTTAATGAGCCTCCCTCATCTTGAGTCCACTATAGTGTCTTCTTTAAATTATTTGTACAATGAATTTTTCCCATACCTGATTTGTTGGTACAGTCAACTCATTTGATCTTCAAATGTTTACAAGTTTTCTGGTCTAATTAAAAAGAATACACATCCATTTTCCCAAAAAAATGGAGACTATCAAGTAAACACAATAGATTAAAGTTTTTATGGTTGAAATTAATTGTGCTCGCAATTAAATCTGGAAAACATGTGGAGCCTCCAATAAAAGAGTTGGATAAATTACTTTGAAAAATATTGCTGAAAACCTGAACTAAACCCAAATGTTGTAAGTTAGGGTGATACTTGTACAAGCTCTAGCACTTCTACTAAATTTTAAAACAAGTTTTATTGAAAATATATTAAGACTGTTAAATCTTTGGGTAGGGGTAACATTTCATTCATCCCATAAAATGTGAACTGCGATGAGGTTCTCACATATCAAGTTCCCTAGGAAGTTGAACTATCAAACTATAAACAAACTTTTTTTCCTGCAGCATCTTTTGTTAGTACTTTTTATATGATTCCACTGAACAAGTTGGATCTATACATAAAGCAGTTTTAAATAGAAATGAGATGAGCAGGTGGTATACTGTTTTTTAAAAAATAATATAATGCCATTTTTAAAAATTGAGCAAATTATCAATGAAATTTGTAATCTGTTCATTTTCACACTATTCCTATCATTTAGCAGGACACTCTAAAGTACTTTTGTTTTAATTACAGTTCAGCAGTGGTCCAGTTACTAACATGCCATCACAAATGCCATGGCACTCGCAATATCCATGGGGTATTGAGCCACAGTTTCTAAAAAACGTAACACAGATAAAGAATCAAACACCATGCAGATATGAAGCTATTTTGTATTATGTATTAACAGTATCTTGCATTATTAACAGTTGTATTAACAGACTCTTGTAAAATAAGCTAGTTTTTCCCTCGTTTATCTTCATGAGAAGAATGGGGGGGGGGCATACAAGTCATTTTTCACATATTATTTTCTTGGCCTGGACTCAGAGTTTACTTGATCACTGGCTTTGTAACAGCTCTTCCTTCTGTCTTTCATCTTCTATAATCACTATACATGTGGACCATATAAAAACAAGATTCCATATTACAATTTGAGGTTGTTGGCTGTTTTGACACCACAATATTTTGCCACCTCATTTTGCTGAATGACAAGACAGGAATTAATCTTCCTTCTGTGTTACTTTGCTTTACTTACTTTTGACCCTGGATTTCCTATATTATTATTTTTGAATACAGTTGTATTCAAACTAATTCAAGGTCTTTGCTTATGTTTAGCACTTCAAGTGGCTTTCAATCCGGCTAGTACCAGCAAGTGAAACAGATCTTTAAGAATACAATGCAGAAGGCCTTGACTCTACCATAATACATACATACATACATACATACATACATACATACATACATACATACACACACACACACACACACACACACATATATATATATATATATATATATATATATATATATATATATATATATATAAAATCTACTTCCTAATTCATTCTCATTGTTTAAGATGTACCTGAGAGCTCTATCTTGATTCTATTTTTAAAGCTTCCTGATTACTTCAATATACAATATCTATAGTCATTGTCAACAAACTTCGCTCTGGCTTCTTTCTTCAGCTGTTGCAGGAATTTCTACTCCCAATACAAATGTCACTCTTAACTGCATTGATGTACAACTGTCTTTTTCTTTGAAATGTGCCAAAGTACTAATGTATTCACCCCATTTTGATTCTACAAAAAAAGCCTCATGATTGATATTTTCAGAAAACAAGACCAATGACTTTTCTTTCCATCAACAGAGCCTCTAATTTATCAAACATGTAGGGTAATTCATCCAGGGAAAGAAAATGAATATTTAGGTACACTATCATTCAATAATTCACTAATAGTAGATCTTTATACATGATTTTAAAGTAAAATCGTAGGTCAAAACAGTGCCAATGACTTTAACACTTGCCACTTTCTCTCCCCGTTGGAGAGTTTATTTATTGAGAGTAGTAATGGTAATATTAGTAGTAGTAATAGTGGCTTAACATACATATCACAATGGAACAAATGGTTTAATGAACAGATGTCTTCTGTAGCATATGGAAGAAATATAGTATTAAATTGCAAAAAAAAAGATATGTAAATGAAAAATAACAAATCCAGGATTATGGATACTATGATACATGTTACCTTCTCCATTCATAGTGTATGATCATAGATTAAATCAAGTTGCTTAGAACCATCTATTTGAGATTCAAGTTCATTTTCATTTGCATAAATACAGTCCAGGTAATCAGAAAACTGAAGGCTAGCATTATTGTTGTCTGTGGTTGGTTTTGTGATAATTATGACAGAGATGGTTTAAAAGTAACAGCCATAATTATCCACAATTCTCAGTTTACAATTAGTGTTCCTGACAGTTACAGTCATAAATGCCAGCTTTAATCATGTGCGCAGGTTGAATGAGGCCATGCCAGTGCTGTAAGACATCTAATCCCCTTTCTTCTTTTTCCTAATGAAATAATAATGTAAATTCACTACACTGATGGGGCAACCCATGTGAATTTATTAAAGGCCTGGAGAAATCTCTTGAAAGGAATAAAACCTTCCTGGGTACAGACTTGAGGTAATTTAAACCAGACAAGGGGGGGAAATGGCACTGTCATCAGAAGCTGGGATATGGAAAGGATTTAATTTGTATGAATAGGCATTTTAATAAGAGGAGACCTCATTTTCAGCTTTACTGGAAGAATATTAGTGCTGTCATTTCCCAAATGGGATGCACTAACTTTTTGGGTTTAAGGGAAGAGAATAAAGACCATTTCCAGATCTCCTTCTCATTACTCTGTGGCTTTTGCTATATCACCAAACAGGAAGACCTATTGACCAGGTATTCTAATTATATGAGTGAAGACAAATTGTATAATTAGCCCTCATAAAACCATCTGCAGTAGTCAGTGATACATATCAACCTTTGCTTGTGGAACACATGCCTTCTGGCTGTTAACACTAGCTTTTATTGTTATTATTATTAGCTAAGGTCTAGTGTCAATTGATAAAAAGCTTAATTTACCTTTTCTAAAAACTTTAGAATGACAGCTTCCCTTATGGGAATATATGACATTATCTTCTGGGGTAATTGTTGCTAGTAAATAAATGTTTTAGAAACCCTGCACATTTGGAAGAACAACCAAATAAGCAGGAACTGAAATATTAACCATATATCTCAGTATCTCATCAGTCTGAAATCCAGACCAATTAGTGGGACCATAGCATTTCCAGATCACAGAAGGCTCGGTTGTTTCCTATTGTGTTGTCATAATTTTGCGAGCTTTCGCCATGGGATATACAGACATTGTTACCATCCTTCTATTTTATAAGTCCCCTGTTCCGACCACAGCAAGTTCATCTATAACTCTGCAACTCAGCCTTTCTGATAAGTAAGAACAAGAATAGTAGTGCAGATTTAAATAACTACTGTATATCAATGACACTATTAGTAACAGCCTTTCTTTCAAAGCATTACCAAGCTCCAAAATGCATCCAGAACATTCATTTTCTCTTCTCCATGCACACTAGGAATGGATAAATCAATGTAAATTTCACATGTTTAATTAACTGCTTCATAGGTGGATTTTCATTATGGGAAATTTATAGATGGATTTTTAATGAAATAGCCTAGCACAAATTCACTGCCCAGTTAGGGGTTGGTGGTAGAGTTGCTTATAAAAATAAATAACGATCCCTGGAGCTTCTGGCTGGTTTGAATGATTCATAATTGGGGGGGGAGGGGGAATGCAATGAAATACTCTGGACTTACTGAGGCATGGACCTTTCTTCAGAGGTTTCTTCTCCTTTGCTGCAATTAAAAAGATACTCATGTGACAATTTGGTCATTTTAATTGTAAAAATATAGGTAGTCTTCAACTATGACCACAGTTGAGCCCAACATTTCTGTTGTTGAGCAAGACAATTGTTAAGTGAATTTTGCTGTATTTTATGACCTTTCTTGCTGCTCTTATTAAGTGAATCACTGCAGTTATTAAACTAATAACACGGTTGTTAAATAAATCTGGCTTCCCCATTGGCTGTGCTTGTCAGAAGGTTACAAAAGATGAACACGTGATCCTGGGACACTGCAAACTTCATAAATATGAGCTAGTTGCCAAGTGTCCCAATTTTGAACTTGTGACCATGGGGATGCTGCAACAGTCATGTGAAAAACAGTCTTAAGTTTTCAGTGCCATTGAAATTTTTAATGGTCACTAAACAAATAGTTCCAAGTTGAGGACTACCTATAAATAAAAAGACAAGAGCCATTCTAAGGTCCCAAAGCAGTGGTGAAATCCAAATTTTTGTACTACCAGTTCTGTGAGTATGGCTTGGTGGGTGGGGCTTGGTGGGCATGGCAGGGGAAGGATATTGCAAAATCTCCATTCCCACCCCACTCTGGGGCAAGCCAGAGGTGGTATTTGCCAGTTCTCCAAACTGCTCAAAATTTCTGCTACCAGTTCTCCAGAACCTGTCAGAACCTGCTGGATTTCACCCCTGTCCCAAAGGTGTTTTTTCAAAGGGCAACTGGACTTTCATATTTTTGCTTGAAGACATTTCACTTCTCATCCAAGAAGTTTCTTCAGTTGAAGCTTCTTGGAGGAGAAGCAAAATGTCTTCAAGCAAAAACAAGAAAATCCAGCTGCCCTTTGAAAAAGCACCTTTGAGACCCTAGGATGGCTCTTGCCTTTTTATTTAAGACCTGCATGACTGAATATCTCCATAGCCACCCTAGGACTTTTTTTTTTGTGGGGGGGAGAGATGGACAAATACCAACCAGCTTTGCTTTTGCAATCATACATTTGTCTTAAATCATCCGGGAACAAGTTGCCTAAATAAACTCCAAACAACATTATGGTAAAATTTCCTACCATGCAGACAAGATATTTCCATTATATCGTTTAATCAATAAAAAAGATACTGTATATGTTTCACAAATAAAATCCATAGCATTTTGTTGGCTCACAATCAAGATAAAAATACAATGCTTAAAAAGGATATAAAAGTTTGCCTATCTCATGCTGTCCTGGGGGAAATTTAGAAGACATGAAATCTTCTGAACCACAGGTCTGCTGATATGAAAAGAAGAAGTGCATTTGTTCCTATAAGATACTTTGGGAAACTGGAGCTACACAGTGCTTTAGGTTTAGTATGCAACTGGAAGCATCCACAACACTTTGGTACTATGCCAAAAATTGTATCAAGATGAACATAGTTTCATCTTTATCAACATTTATTTTTTAGCAAGTAACAGCATACTATATAATAGCCTGATAATATCATAACAATCCAAAAGCTGGGATTTTTGTATATATTAACAAAATATATTAACAAAAGCCCATATAACCTTGTTTCACTCTGTTTGAAAAAGTATATATTCTGTTTCTGCAAGTAGAGCCTACAACTAGGTTGACCTGTAAGAATACACGTCTGATTCCAGCTCAATAAGGAAAGCTATGGATTCAAGTTGCTTTTGCCATTTTTGAATTTTTTTTAAAAAAAAAATGGGTTCAAATGGAGACATCTTTCCAATAATGTTCCAAGAAGCTCAATTATGCAGGCACATTCATTTTCACATTTGTTTAGCTGTTTTAAATTTATGAATGTTTAAGGGTTGGAATAGAATAGAATAGAATAGAATAGAATAGAATAGAATAGAATAGAATAGAATAGAATAGAATAGAATAGAATAGAATAGAAATGTTAATAGGAGAATAACAGTGATTTTATACAATTAGATCAACATAGAGATGTTTTTTTAATAATAAGTATTTAATAATAAGATGTTTGATAATAAGTATCAAACTGAGAGCCAGTTGAATGTAATGTTTAAAGTACTGCCCTAAAAAATGGAAGACATGAGTTCTTGTCCTGCTTTAGCCATGAAAACTATTTTAAGCCAGTTACTCTTTTTTCAGTCTCAGAATCGGTACTGCGAGGAAAATAGGAAGTGGGAACAATTCTTACATTTTTATTTAGGCTGAAATATATAAAACCTGGCCTTCCTTCCTTCCTTCCTTCCTTCCTTCCTTCCTTCCTTCCTTCCTTCCTTCCTTCCTTCCTTCCTTTCTCTCTTTCTCTCTTTCTCTTTCTTTCTTTTCTTTTTTTATATTGCAGTATTAATTAATGTAGCAATGAATAAAAGCACTCAACTATATTGCATACATATTTCTTTCAATTTTTTAATTTCTTTCATTGTTTACTTAACATCTAGATTTAAAAGAAGTCCACATTAAATCAATAAAAAGATTTTCCCACATGCTTACGGTACAATCTAAGTACAATCTAAGAGACAGTGGAAGAAAGAGAAAGGAGATAAAAGGAAATGAGAAACAAGCAAGCCTCAGAAGCAGTTGTATAGTTTGCCTAGTGCTTCTTACTAAAGACTGGCTGGAATGAAAAAGAACCAGGAAGCAGGAAGTCTGAGTAGTATCTGCCATCCTTTCCTCTCTTATGGAGCACATACGAGTGGGTGTGTGCAATTGTGTTTTTATTGTACAATGTAAAATATATCAAATTGAAGTAATAGTCAGAGCCAAATAAATAGCCTTTTGAAAATGAAAAGTTCTTATACACAACCATTTACTATAGCATGGGACATGCCATTACAACAAACATTCATATTTTCCCCAGATAAATTATATAACTTAGAAAAGGTGTTTCTAGTTAAGAGACAGATCAATTGACTTAGCTTTAACTCATGTAAAATTGCTCAAAGCATTGCCAGTTGAAAGACTACTGCTTGATACAGATGTTAACAGACCATCAAAGTGTGAGGTCCTATCAGAGAAAATAAGACAAACCCCAAAGGTACCGTTGATTTTGATTTTCTTTTTCCAGCTATGAAGGTGAATTAGACTGTGGAGTGTTTTCAAGTGATTAATATGCTATACATGAGAGCAAAGGGCAGGAGAGGTGAAGTTGCTTTATTTATACATAAGTAAGGTACTGTATATGGTTATACAATGACGGCTTTACTACTGTGTGCTGTGTTGGAAGGATGGGAGAAGCGGCAAGCTTATGAAATCTCTTGTTAATGACACAATTTTATTAAAAGGGTTATTGACTGAAAGGAGCTTTTTTCCCCATGCACTGGTTGCAGAGGATCAAGTCCCACATATGCAATATCCCAAATCTCTCTCTCTCTCTCTGTGTGTGTGTGTGTGTGTGTGTGTGTGTGTGTGTGTAGGACAAGGAGAGGGGAGGGAGGGAGAGAGAGAGAGAGAGAGAGAGAGAGAGACTCTAAAAGGAATATTTCACCAAAGAAAAATGACTCTTTAATCACATTTTTATAAGAAAAGATTTTAGTTATAGTCCTTGAGGTTGATATTGTTATTATTTATTTACTGCTGCTTTGTAGTTACAGGGTATTTAAAACTGTAACTTTTAGGTTTTTTTAAAGTTTTCTTAAAGTTTTAGAGGAGTAAGACAACACTGTGATTCCTGACTAACACTTCTTGCCAAAGTTCAGGAAAAAGAAAGGTAAACAAATAAATAAACAATATTTAGCTAAAGGGGCTTCAGTGTAGGTAGAGCAAATGCACTGAAGGTTTTTAATTTGAGTTTCTTGAACTTCAAGTGCTAAATGTTTTCCTTCTGCTTGTACGCATAAGCATTTCAACATTCCAGCATGTTATCCGAAGTTTTATACTATATGTATAAATGTTTTATACTATATGTATAAAAATAGCTCAAGTGTAATTAACACCTGCTCTTCACCTAATCTGTTTTTTTTTTAATTTTCATTTGGTGCCTTTTATAATTTTAAAGTTTTAAATAATATTAATTAGATATTAATAACTAATATTACTAACTTACTAATATTAATAACTAATATTAATATTACTGTCATTTTAATATTAACATAATGTTAGATAGTAATTAATAATCATAAAAATAAAATTTATGAATTGTTTTTAACTTTATTCTATGCCACCCAAGGTCACTTGATTAAAATGCATGTCCATTTAAATAGTAAATAAATAGCAATAGTAAATAAATAAAAAGTAGCTAATTTCTTCTCACTCTTAGATAGGCTGCAGATTATCACCAGTCTCAAGCAAAACCTTGGTTGTGGGACGATGTGGAATATATGTATGTCCCATCTGTATAACATCCAGCATAAGATAATTAAACACATTCCTAATTTTTCTTGATTTATGTTGCTATTTATTATGGTTTTCATCTCTTTGTCTCTGGATTTTAGTGGAGTGATAACTGGTTATCTAAAGTCCAAGTGGGATTATGGTTTTCCCATCCACCAAACTCAGCATTAAGTGTTATTGTTGCTTTAATCAATACTCAGAGTCATTGTCATGCCAATCCTTTCCTTTTCTTCAGAGTCTCTAGCCCAGGCCTTCAATACAAAACAACCCCATGGCTCCCAAGCCTAACATATCAAAATGACAGCTAAGTGATAAGGTATGTCAAATTCCAAAGCCAAGTTGTTTGAGAATGATATCTTCCCTAACAGTTAGTGATTATTCCTGGGAAAACCCAACCTGTTTTGGCAGCTAATTAGAACTGGAAGGGACAGGGGGAAGACAGGGAACACAATTAACCATTTTCTGGATAAAAGCTTCGTATCAAAAACAGATTGAAAATAATGCTAGAAAGAATGTCATTGCCCACTCAAATATTCAGTGTTCAGAACCTTCTTTGCTGGCCTAGATTTTTGAACATCTCTATTGGTAAGGTGACCAACTTTTTTACAATGAGAAAGAGGACACATGCATGTGTGCCGTGTTGTGTTTCGGTAAGAAGTAAACAAAGCCACTTGCACACAGCACACTCTTGTGCATGGCTCACTCTCTCAAAACAATTCTCCTGTGTGGAGCGCATGCATCTCATAATCGCATCACACCGCACTGTACCGAGCCTTGATGAATCATCATGTCAAAAACAAACACATCACATCACACGCAACGGATCGGATTGGCATCGATCGAATATGGAGATTTACAGATTAGTCTTCAAATATTGAAAAGGAGGACATGTAGGAGGACACTTTTCTAGAGAGAACAGAATTTACAAAAGAAGGACTGTCCTCCCTAAAGGAGGATGATTGGTCACCTTACTATTGGCCTAGTTAGTAGTCTTTGGACTACTGCTTGGTGCTCACCCCAGAGAAGACAATGGTACCAGATCATTATTCCACTTTCTCTTTTTTATCTGGAATTATCAATATTGAAGCCCTATTTAATCCAATGTCAGTGAGCTGTCTTTGAAACTGAAAATATTTTTTTACCCTGGAGAAAATGACACCAGGATTTTAAAATAAGAACTCACAATGTTTTCTTACAAGAAAGTGCTATATTTTCAAACAATAATTGGGCAGTAAAATACTACAGCCATATCCTTGTCTGCTTCTGAATTGCAATCGCACAATTAATTATCCCAAATTGACAAACATATCAAGAAGTACTCTCAGCTTCATTATTATTTCTAAGCCTCAAAGCCCCTTGGTATGTACAACAGAAAAGCAATAGGCTCACTTAGTTGTATATTAAGAACAAAACAAAACTCAACAGGAAAGAAATATATTCCTGGATGTCATGTGGGCTCTCTAGATGTTCAAAACGACAGAAGAGGCAGCATTTATAAACTTTCTCCATATGTTTCCCTTCTCTGTGCAATTAGTTATTCTTTTTTCCCCTCCCTTCAGGCATAATTCTTTTTTTTTAGGGGGCAGGGAATCTGGAAAAAAATTAAGGTCTCAATTGCTAAATGCGGTAGCTCTGCTAGCTACATTGCAGGACAAATCTTCAAAGATTAATCACAAATTCTTAGTTTATGCTCTATATGAAGATATTAAAGGGAGGACTTGACGTGGCAATTGAAGTGGGGGACACTTCATAACCATTTTGATATTTTACTACCACTACTTCCTTTTTTTCTTATGTCCTAAAATTGAGACTATTTTACCACAACAATACATTTTTAAATACCTAAAAGAGTTCACTGCAACATATTTTACCATAATAACACAGAGAATGTTTTCCCATTTATCTTCACAACCTTGAAAGCCTAGGGAATATACAAGTGGCTTATTCAAATGCCTTTGAATACTCAGAAGCAGCAGGTGGAAACGTAAACCCACCTGTCATTGTTACACTGCAACTGGTGTTTTGTAGCCTGGTGCCCTGATGGTAGATTCTGCAAGCCAAATAGAAAACAGAATAACAGAGTTGGAAGGGACCTTGGAGGTTTTCTAGACCAACCCCCTGCTTAGGCAAGAGACCCTACATCACTTCAGACAAATGCTATCCATATCTTCTTAAAAACTTCCAGTGTTGGAGCATTCATACCTTCTGGAGGCAAGTTGTTCCACTGATGTTCTAACTGTCAGGAAATTTCTCCTTAGTTCTAGGTTGCTTCTCTCCTTGATTAATTCACCCATTGCTTCTTGTCATGCCCTTAAGTGCTTTGGACAAAAGCTTGACTCCCTCTTCTTTGTGGCAGCCCCTGAGATATTGGAACACTGCTATCATGTCATTCCTAGTCCTTCTTTTCATTAAACTAGATATACCCATTTCCTGCAGCCATTCTTCATATTTTTTAGCCTCCAGTTCCCTAATCATCTTTGTTGCTCTTCTCTGCATTCTTTCTAGAGTTTCCACATTTTTTTTTACATTGTGGTGACCAAAACTGGATGCAGTATTCCAAGTGTGGCCTTACCAAGGCATTACAAAGTGGTATTAACACTTCATGTGATCTTGATTCTATCCCTCTGTTTATGCAGCCTAGAACTGTGTTGGCTTTTTTGGCAGCTGCTGCACACTGCTGGCTCATATTTAAATGGTTGTCCACTAGGACGCCAAATAGCTTGGGATAGACCTGTTTTCCATGAATGTACATGTAATTCTCAGCTTATGATCACTTCTTCAGTGACTGGTCTAAGTTATGACAGTGCTGAACAAGTGGTACCTATGTCTGGTACTCAGAGTTCCCACTGTGGCATTCCTACAGTTATATGATCACAATTTACACTGCTCCTTGCTTAATGAACCATATGGTCCTCACTTAACCACAGCAATCAGCAATGCCGGACTTGTTATCACTAAGCAAAATAGTCACAGGACATTTTACAACTAAGTTTCACAGCAAAAATAATTCCTGTCCTAATTGCCATAGTAAGCTGAGGACTAGCTTTATTCAGTTCTTTTTCAAAGCCACTCAAGTGGCTATGACTAAATCTTGTATTGTGAGCCAGCAAACATCAGTGACAATCTTCATCATACTTCTTAAAAAGAAATTTAGCTACTTTCCCCCAGCCTATGCCCACCAGTATTTTCATGTCTGTCCTTTTGCATCTTCTTTTATTCTTTAATTAGAAAAAGCTTCTCAAAGGGATTTATCTAATAAAATAATGAACAATGTTATTAATTAATAACCTCTGTTAATAAGAAAACCTTAAAAGTATTCTAGATCTTTGTAATTCTCGGGTTTTGCTACACTTCTAAAGCTTTTAAAGTCTTGACATTCTCCACTCTGAGGGATGGAGGCTGTTGAAAGTGCTAGAGAACAACATTGTCTCTCCATAACCCTTTGACTGTTGCTATTGTCTCAATAGTACTAGAGTCCCTCTGGACTGAGACAGGGATAAATTGCTTAAAAGAGACAGAGAAAAACCAGCAGTGATTAGATGCAGCAGGGGGATAGCAGTCTAGCTATCTCTCTTCAGAAATGCTCTACTGTGCATGAGGCCCAGTGAACAGAAGTTGTTAATGTCCAATTACCTAATCTCTTTATTTAGACATGCCGAGGCCAATCAATCATTTGCTTTTGTGGTTTTACTAATGTTGCCTGCTGACACTAATGCTTCTCATTCTTGTTTATTTTTATATGTCAGCTTGCTTCCTAGTTCCATTTTTAAAATATTTGTTAGCAGAAATTCTGAGCCACTTTTGAGAAGACACGATAGTGCGAAAAATTGACTCTGTGTTATGGATAGAAGACCTCCAACTGGAGTACGAGCAGACATAATCAGATGTCCCACAACTCTAATTGAAATTACTCTAAATTATAGCACTGGTAGACCAAAGAAGATCTTAAATAAACTGCTGGTCAGTCTCCCTAAGCCTAGATATCTACCCTTCCAAAATCATTTTTCACTATTTTTCTCTCATAGAACTTTCCTTGGGAAATTTTTGACAGGCTAATTGCATGAAGTAAGTCTTATCTTTAAATAAGACAAGTCTTTAAATATCAAGGAACAAAAATCTTATTATCTCTTTATTCAAGAACAGTTTCGAAATAATATTATGGGTATAAAATATTGTTAAGAAAATTGGACAGACATTAAACATGTATAAAAATATGTAATGCATCTAAAATTGATGCTATCTAAGGTATGTTCAAATCGTGTAATCTCAAAAGTAAGAGCTGAGCAATAAAAAGCTTAACATTTTATAAAATCAGGATCTCACTTTTAAATTACATTATGCAATGTTTCTTGTTAAACAAAATGTTAGCTTAAGTACTTGGAAAACAATTATACCAACTCCTAAAACATATGTTAGCTTTTAAATGTCAAAGGAAAAAAAATGTGTATTTCAATCCACGCAACAAAACAAAAGGAATTTTGCATCTGGATTATGTGACTTTGGTGTTCTGCTAATCAACTGAATATGCCTAGGTGATGTGATATAGATATAGATATATAGAAAATGATTCTAATTGCTAAGAACATTTGAAAAAATCTTGTCATCATAGTCATAGTCAGCTCAAAAGGGTTGATCCATCAAAAACATGCATTGCTCTGGTTTATTGCCTATCATGTTACTTCCTGTATCAGATACAGAAAGGGCTCCTAGTTTGCTTTTAACAGTTGTTATTTTACAGAAAAAAGAGTTGTTCTATTTCATGTAGCAAACATGTCCCATTGTTCCATTTCATTTGACAGTAAAGAAGTTATAAAAGAATATATTTTCCCCATTTGTCATCCCATTCTTCCTGAAGGGCAGGGAATCTGTTTCTATGATACACCAGTATTTTCATCACCTCTAAAGAAACTAAAGTGCTATTGTTGGGAAACAATGGTTCATTTATGTTCTGCAAAATGTTATACACAGCAGACAAGTTTTCTGTGACTGATATGTAACAGATGATATCCACTTCTGAAAAATAAAGTAAAAAGGTTTTTTAAAAAGCTTATATTAATAAGCCCTACAAGAAACTGAAATATTTAGTATTCAAATATATTTACTGAATCTTTTTTCTTTTTGTTTAATTAGCAGACAAGCATTATTTTTCTCCCATTCAGTTGCAAGTGGCTATATTGAAGTTCTTCAGACTAATGATGTCAGGGTTGAAGCTCAAAGGGAAAGACTGAATGTCCCATGTGACTTTATTATTTTGGCTAATCTCCAAGAACTAATTTAGGTTCTCTGAAGGGCAGGGGCATACCCAGTAGGATCTTCGAGAGGACGGGGGTGTAGTGTAGTTGTGTTTTTCTATGAATTCTGCTTTTGAAAATACCCTCTATTTCAAAAGTGGTTTATGTCCAGCATGAGAAACAGAAAATTAGAGCTTCTTTAAGTTTAAAAAAAAAAGTCACATAGCTCTTTGGAGCTAATCCACAGAGCATAAAGAGAAAGAAAAGAGAAAAAAATAGAGAAACATTTTATTCCTGTTGAATATTGGCATACATTTTGTAATTACTATACGGTTATAGCCGTAGTGAAATCCAATTTTTTTTACTACCAGTTCTGTGGGCGTGGCTTGGTGGGCATGGTGTGGTGTGGCTTGGTGGGCGTGGTTTGGTAGGCGTGGCAGGGGAAGGATACTGCAAAATCTCCATTCCCACCCCATTCCAGGTGGAGGATACTGCAAAATCTCTATTCCCACCCCACTCTGGGGCCAGCCAGAGGTGGTATTTGCCGAACTGCTCAAAATTTCCGCTACCGGTACTCCAGAACCTGTCAGAATCTGCTGGATTTCACCCATGGGTTATAGTAATTATCATGCTATAAAGAGATATGATAAATCAACTCATTAGTTAACCATACTTTGGAATCCATATTTCAGAAGGGAAAGGGAAGTATAATGTTGTAACCAATGTATTGGACTGGAGAGCCCTGGGTTCTAGACTTCCTGGACCATTTGAAAGTAACTGTATATTCCTTTACAAGCTGATGTTTTAAGGATAAAATAAGGCAAGAGTTTCTCCTTATAAAACATTCTTGCACTTCCAGAAGACAAGGGGGATATTAATGACATAATAGAAATTCTTCAGTTGATTAGCCTCATAGGGAAGACCAAGATTTCAAATTCTCCTGATTTTTCAATCCTAAAATCTGCAAATTTTATACATGGTATAATCTGTTATAAGCTTGCTTGCTTATATGTTTATTTATAATACTGTAAATATTACATGGCTCAAATTAATTATTGAAAATTTAGGTAAAAGTTAAAGGTTTCCCCTGCCCAGTTATGTCTGAATCTAGGGGGTGATGCTCATCTCCATTTCCTAGTTGAGGAACCCAGCGTTGTCTGGAGATGCTTCCATGGTCATATGGCCAGCATGACTATACACTGAGGTGCATATTACCTTCCATCTGAAGTGGTACCTATTGATCTACAAGCATTTGCATGTATTTGCATGCTTTTGAACTGCTAGGTTGGTAGGAGCTAGGGCAAGAATGGGAGCTCACCCCTGTCACACAGTACTAAGGTCTCAAACTCCCAACCTTCAGGTTGACAAGCTCAGCATCTTTACTAATTTATGTAATGCTTAAAACAATTCAAAAACAACATAATTATACAGATGATTTCCCATTCAGACACAAGCTATACCTTAACGCATTAATGCCTGTTCAAATAAAATAATATTGAATAACTTGCAGAAGACTAATAGGGAGAGTATTTCATTAATACAAGACTTCACAGAACATGGACCTCAATGGAAGAATACTATTCTCTGGAGATAAAGCATATAGGGCTTTACACAGTAAAACCAGCATTTTAACTAAAAGTGGAAGCCTATATAAAGACAGTGCAGCAACTAGAAAATAAGCACAATATTAGCATTGTGGCCAATAATTCCTAACAGCCTGGCTGCCACACTGGATCAATTTAGCTTATAGATACTTTTAAAAATTCTCTCTTACTCTAGAATTTTTTTAAAAAATTCTCATTTCCCCCCCTATTATCTTACATCTTCTTTCCTCATCATCAAAACTACAAATCATTAGTGCATTTTTTGTTTCATGCAAAAACTCTAAGGGGTTTCAAGTCGACCATAGATGTATTGTTTTTTTATCTAATCAAAGAGGATAATTTAATCAGTGCCACAAGTTTCATCATCTTCAACAACCATTCCTCTGTTATAAGTAGTTTGAGCCTTAACCATTTTGAGCATACAATAGTATTGCTACAGTTCTCACATGTGAGAATAAATTTCCCAAAGAATAAATATTCTTTGGTTGCTTGTCCCAAAACGAAAATTCTCTGGTTTCAGTTGTAGTTTAACTTTTAAAATTTGCCGAATTAATGCATATATTTATATCCAAAATGGTTTGGCTTTTTTACATGTCCTCCAAACATAAAATGCCTCTTCGTGCTGTTCAAATCTAAGAAAGATTTGAAGAACCTTTATACATGAGTCCCACTTTGAAATGGTGAATCCAATGATAACATTCCCTTAAGATGCAGTATTTGTAAATAATAAGATTAGAAAGAGTGCTCTCCTTGTTTCACACATATGGCTATTCTGGAAGAAAGAGAGTAGATCGAATGGGAAAGCATTTGCTCAAAGAAAGCCAATCAGGATCAGATTTCTCCAGTCAATGCACATCGAAAAACATTTGTCAGCAAATGTTTAACTACAATGAAATTCATGCCTGCTTACATGATTCTAATTGGATATTTCAGCACAATTTTGCCCTGGGAAATTCCACTGAGTAATCTAAGAGCAGGTTTGCATCTCAAACTGGAGCCTGCTTATAATTAATAGTCTCTGACTATGAAGGGTGTCACCCTTTTCAGAAGGATTCTCTTGTTTGTAGGGAAGGGAAGGAGATCAAACTGGAAGAAAGGAATGAAGTGGGATGATGTTTCTGAACAGTTCATAAAATATGACAGAGGAAACCAAATACTCATTGGGCCATAAAGAAAAAATAAACAGAGGGAGTATTACCATAAAGAGGAAAGCTACATTGAAGTGAATTACCTACATGAAAATTTAATGCAAATGACAGAGGAGCAAAGCAATGCTTTATGTTCTAGTGTTGAAAGGAAGCTGGTAGAATTGCAGTTTTTGAAACATTCCCTCTGTCGTGCTTAACGTAGATCATACTAGTGAAAACAAAGAAGGCTCACTGCCTTATTACTTTTTCAATATATGTAGCTATTTACCAGTAAAATATTTTCATTGCATTTGGTTCTATTTTTCTTTGCAATATTTTGCAGAATCATTTATAGGCAGCATACTTCCAATCAGAACAGGTCCTAAATAACAAGAAATGGATCACTTTTCGGCTTTTTCATATTCATTTCCCAGTACAAGATTAGTAGTTTAAAATCTCTATTTAAAGGGAATTGTATTGTTCATAAATAGGTGTTCTTTCAATAATTTTAACTTTAGAGAATGTGGGTGGAGAAAAAAATCATATTTGCCATTGTCCAGAAAACAAGATTTATTAAGTTTAGTTAGAACCAGGTCACATAACAAAGAGCTGAACTCAAAACCCCATAATGTAATAATACAGGGTCACGAATAATGGTGCTGGTATCTCTAGATGTTTAAGAATAGAAAATATGTCTTAACTTAGAAATGCCCAACTTTAGGCCCTCAGACTCAAGGTGGTCCCCCACATTGGATGCCACCCCAGAATTTCTTCAGATATTGTAGCCCCAGTACAGTGGGGTTCTAGATTTCTTGGCAATTTAGTCTTGCATTCAAGCAACCCAATATTCTTAAAATTTCCTACCTGAATACAAGGAGACTGGAGAGAGGTATGAGTGAAGCTCCACATATGACACCGTCTTCTCAGTTTGAGCTCAGATGTTTAGACAGATGCCTCAATGCCAGGATTATAAGGCATTTTGATTTTTGCCCAGGTATGCTATTGAACTGTATTAAATTGATTTTAGATCTGGGTTTTATAGCTAATGGTTTTATGATGGAAACGTTCCTTTTTTTTTTTAATGGAATTAGCTATGAAGTACATTTTGTTAACAAAAGTCAATGTTACTTTCTTTTTCAGACTGTTCTACTGAAAAGTGGTTTTCTAAATTTACGTCGTTTGGAACAAACTGACTGTATGATCTCTTCCAGTCTGATTCTGGTTTCAGATTGGATTAGAAAAATGAAAAACCTTATTTATGTCAGTGAATAACTTTTGCTGAGAATTAATGCAATTCTGTTAGTTTCTCTATCTTTCAGCAGCTTTTCTGTACTATGAACCAGGACAGTCTTTGCAGATCTGAGCTTAGAACCAGACATCTTGTGATTCCTGACCTTTCTGGAGAGCCGTTCCATAAAATGGTGTTAGAAAATTTCTGTTTTGTTTTCTGGGTCTTGATATGTCAATGCCACAGTTATCAAAACTGCCCTTCATATTTCATCAGGCCACTGAGAAAAATTACCCAGAAGTCTGGGCAACAGTGTTATTGGATATGTTCAGATTAATCTAAATACAAATTGCACTTATATTAGTCTATTCAGTCAAATTTTATTAACTTCTGAAAATGATTTTCTGTGTAATTTTCCTAATATACACAGCCATATCCATATTTTTTATAAAGTTCATATGCTTTATTTTATACAATTCACATTTTTTATACTAAGCCAGTGCAAGCAAAGTATTTGTAGTAAGAATACTAGCAAAGGGAGCCATGGTGGATTTCATAGTTTACTAATTATTAATCCACTAGAAAATATATTCAATACAGATTTCTCTTTCATTTCTAGAGTCAGCCATAGGTGCAGACCAAGTTTAAGAACAGATGTAATTTATGTAGAGTCCAGGAAAAAAAAGTTTCTGTTAGCAGCACAGCTGCACAGCAATGAGTCCTATTCAACCCATGGAAATGCCACATTTACTAACAATGCATTATCTGATTATGGTTATCAGAAACACCTTTTCCTGACTTCCACAAACATCTTCTCCCTAGAAAAAGTTAATTAAGCCACAATTATACTTGAAACTTCAGTTAATGCAGAATCAGTGTATTGTGGTCCTCTTTAGAGCGAAGTTATTAAAATAAGT
Source organism: Pantherophis guttatus (assembly GCF_059756535.1). Lineage (NCBI taxonomy): Eukaryota > Metazoa > Chordata > Lepidosauria > Squamata > Colubridae > Pantherophis > Pantherophis guttatus. The sequence continues at coordinate 48,448,611 of NC_142064.1, forward strand.
TAGATTAGTTTTAATCATTCACTACATGACTAAGTGATAAGTTGTAATTATCATTCTTGGGTTTCATTTTAGAATTGATCATTGAATATTTGAAGCCAGAACATTTTGCCTAAGCTTTAAGATCAGTGTTCTAATTGTTGGCCAGTTATTTCAGAAAAACCAGTAAACTAGATTAAAGTTGTTCTCTGTAGAAATCCCAAGCCAATAGAATTCCCTCATAAGAAGAATGAAATTGCTTTCATAAATTTCTTCATTAATAATAAAATAATCTAAATTACTTGCTTCTTTATTTATTTAGATTTCTATCTCATCTACCCTTCAAAATTTTAAGGAAATGTACATTCATTTTTTTTCCCAATTGAGTGGTTCAGAGTTACCCAGTAAGCTACCGTATATTATGGAAGTTTTGAATCTACAAGTAGTCTTCAACTTACAACTGATTGTTTAATAATTGTTTGGAATAAAAATAGCCTCGTAAAGAGTTCTTTATAGCTCATAAAACACTTCTGATTATTATAAAAATGTCACCCACCCATTCTGCAGTCACATGATCACATTTCAGGCACTGACTGACATTTGCAACTGGTTGCAGAAACCTGCTGTCACATCCATTCATAATTTAGAATAATTTAGAATAACAGAGAGACAGAGAGAGGGAGTGTTAAACTTTTGAATATCTGGACATCACATCCAAAACTTCGGAGGAAAATAGATTATAAACTCTAACTGTGGAGGAAGTAGCTGAAAACAATATATCAGGGGTGTCAAACTGGCGGCCCAGGGGCTGATGCGTCATGCACAGGCCAAGGCCACCCCAGCTTCTCAAAGGCAAAAACTGTTGTGATACATCACGATACATAACATGACACGATTAAGTTTGACACCCATGCAATATATTATTTTTATAGACAGTTTAGGAATGTTATCAAGGTAAATATCCATTTTTGTAAGTTTGGAACAGAGTTGGAATATCCTATATTAACAAATCAATGAGCCGTAGTGGTACAATGGTGAGAGTGCAGTACTGCAGGCTACTTCTGCTGATCACTTGCTGCCAGCAGTTTGGCAGATTGAATCTCACCAGACTCAAGGCTGACTCAGCCTTCCATACTTCCAAGGTGGGTAAAATGAGGATCCAGATTGTTGGGAGCAATATGCTGACTGTGTAAACCGCTTAGAGAGGGCTGTAAAGCACTGTGAAGTGGTATATAAGTCTAAGTGGTATTGCTGTTGCTACTGGCTAAGGTAGAATAATCATTGGAATGATAATAATCTTAGAATAATCTTATTTCTTACATACTCCAAGTGAAACTAATTCACAAAATATTGTTTTTCATGCTTACTACAGATTTTACACAGAAATATGTAAAACTACTTGACTGTCAATTTCATTTTTCTTGAAGGATACATTTGCATCATAAACATTTAGTGATATGATATATCATTCTGGTTTGATTTGACATTGATATATTTATTTATTTGTTTTTGGGAACAGTAATATATTTTAAGGATGTAAATTTAGATAGCTGTATGAAGAACAATGGATTTATCTAGAATGGAATACTGCAAAAAAAAGAGAGACTCTTTTACAATTGAAAAACAGTGCCACCCACGTCTTGCACTGATGACATAGTTATTATTTGCTTATGAAAGGCTCTTTATTGATATAACAGAAAGAACAATCAATATTATACCATGTGATCAAACCTTAATGCTTTGTTTAAAAGCTGCAATTCAGAAACATAGTTCTGCTTTCTTGCTGTTTTTCTTTTTGCATATTTTTATTTTGTTTTTCTGCTGTCTACCGAAGCAATAAAATAATTAAAAAGAAATTGAATAAAATGGAGGCAAAAAGAAACAGGCTGCTTGTTCAATCTATTTATTTTAACTAATCAAAGCTCAAATCCTTATATCTATTTTGCAGTACGAAACATGAGTTTGTTTACTTTGAGCTTTGTATTCATTATAATGTCTGGTTTTATTTATATTAAACTTATCAAGACATCGTTTTGTTTCTTTACTTATTAAATGCTGCTATTCCCCTGCTGCCAGAGTTTCATCTCTTTAATTCAGCCTCTAAAGACTCTTTAGTTAATGTATATTTGAGGTATCACTCTGCTTAAAATGAACTATGCTGAAAACTATCATCAAGCCTTTAGCACAGAAAGAAATCAATCTAGTGATGGTAAATGGTCTGTGGTCTCACAGGGATAGGCTCATCTGTTAAAACTTTAAAGCCATACAAATCAAATATCCTCCTCTTTGTGGAGAGCTTTATCTGGAATTAATGTAAAGTAACCCTTTGAGCACTGAAATTTACTAGAATGCCAAATGTACCTCTGAACTCTATATTTAGCTGATAATCTCTATAATAAATAATAAACATATATTTTACTTCGGGCTTGAAATTTGTTCCAAGTTATCAAAGAAAGGCTGAATTCTTATTTTACCCCCATTTTTGCCACAAAACAGGTTAATCTTAAATTTGGAGATACTTTGTGAAGAGTTTCAGTGCTGTACTTTTCAGGTCCTGAAAATTAATTCAATTTTTATCATGTCATGTTGAATTCAACAGGCTTGCAAAAGTAAGCCTGTTAAAATCCAAGGCGCTACGTCAGACCAAACTCAGAATTAATTTAGTTCATTAGATCTCATTGCCCCAAAATGCCACACTTAATTCTGCATTTAATCAAGCAAGAGCTGAACTATAAGATCTCCAAGGCCCCTTCCAACTCTTATATTCTGTTAATCTCGTAACAAATGGCAGTCTTATTGAAATATCTGTTCACAGTACAGCGGTCCTTGACGTACGACCACAATTGAGCCCATTTTTTTTGTTGCTAAGTGAAACATTTGTTAAGTGAATTTTGTCCCATTTTACAACCTTTCTTGCCAGAGTTATTAAATGAATCACTGCATTGTTAAGTTAGTAATATGGTTGTTAAGTGAACCTGGCTTCCCTATTGATTTTTCTTGTCAGAAGGTCAAAAAATGTGTTCACATGACCCCTGGAAACCGCAACCACCATAAATATGATTCAGTTGCTAAGTGTCTGAATTTTGATCATGTGATCATGGAGGTGCTGCAACAGTGGCAAGTGTAGAAAAAAAGGATCATAAATTACTTTTTCCAGTGTCGTTGTAACTTTGAACAGTCATTAACGAACTGTTGTAAATCAAGGACTACCTGTAGTTGAGAAGATACGATCACAATCCTTAATCCCAGCATTCTTCAAGTGTAACTTTTGTATTTATTTATTTGCATAGAGTTGGAATTGCTAACTTATATCAAAAATGTTTACTTGATCTTCACTTCTCAGCTAGGATCGTCAGAGGCTTTTAAAAGCATTTTTTTACAACCTCTTTGGCCGAAGAGGTTGTAGAAAAAATGGTTTTAAAAGTTTTTTTTAAAAAAGTTAGCCACGCCCACTCAGTCATATTACCCCTCCCAAGCCACACCCAAAGAACTGGTAGTAACAAATTTTACATTTCACCACTGTCCCACTTCATTGCCTTCTCCCCCCACCTTCCTTATTGGGTATTAGTGACTGACAAGCAAATATGCTCCTTATCAATTTTTAAGAATGATAAAGTGTTATATAAAGTACATAAGAAAATGTGTTCAAATTTAACTACTGACTTTTCACAATAAAGCAGACTGTTTTCACTCCTGTTAGTAATGTCTTCTAGTCCCCAAGAGTTCTGACTGCATTTTTGTTTCCAATGTTGTTATAAAATTTTCTTCTGCTTCTTTCTAACTTAAATCTAAGGAGGGGGAAAATGCATTTTCCCCCAAGTGTCCTTGCACTTACTTTCATTAAAAGTTAAGTGGAGACTTTATCATTGTTCAGTCATCTGTCCAATTTCTCTTTTTCCCCATACTTTATTCAAGAGAAAACTCAGAAGATTCTTCCTGTGAGACTTTCACAGTTTGAGAACCTGGGCAGCTTTGGAGAATGCCAAATGATAGTTATGTTAGAAGGTAATATAAAGTAAGCTTTGCCACCTTAAACCAATAAAGCCATCTACTGAATGTAACTAAAATTTAAGCAATTCTAAAGTGTGTGGGAATGAAATAGAAAAACAAGGGAGGTTTCACAAAAGAAGAAAAAATTAAGAAAAAAGTTAGCACAGTATAGTTCTATCAATATGACATTTTATAGTTATTACATATCACCTGAATACTGTGAGTTATATAAATTAAGCAGGTTTACTGAAAAAACTGACCAAGTTCAAACAGGCTTCACTTACCTAAGACAAATAGTATTGAAGGCCTAAATCTGTAATAATTTATAGTTGCTAATTTGGTTTAAGGCATATTGTGCTATCTGCTTACATATCAAGATACTCTTTTCTATTGAGGAACAAAACAGAAGACAAATTCCCATTAAAGTGATTAAGAACAGAAAGATAAGATGAATAATCAAACATCCAATTGTATGTTTTGGGGACATCAAAAACAAAAAGGATAAAAATGAAATTAATTAAGGGGGAAGAAAGTTTCTATTGTAAACAGCTTCATTTGAAGACAGAAGGCTATGTAGCAGACTTTAAAAATAAAATGAGGCACACCAAGGAAAGGAAACCCTTTAAATCGATTAACCAGAATGACGTTTTTGATGTTAGTCTTCTGGGACCTAGTGTGTTTTTCATTATTTAAACTATAAACCATTTCAAATTAAGGGAGTGGTTGTCATGGATAAGATTATTATAAAGTACTAAAGTCCAGGGTTGAATTAGTTTACAATAACCACATATCCTAGAATAACCTTTTCGGTTATTATAATAAAAAAGAAGAAAACTTTTTAGTGTGGGTAAAGTATTTTTTCTGTGTGTTTGGAGAATTTAAACTGGCAGTTGAAAATGTTGAATAGCAGTTCCAGCTGAGCACTGTGGTTTATGTGGATTAAACTGCCTATTTAGAATGACAATAAGACAACCAAGTCAAATTATCCCTCAGTTTAAGCAGGTTTCTTTCTTTCTTTTTTAATATAATGTAATAAAAACAAAATATGGGGGAGAGGGACAGGAGAATCACAAATCCATTCACATATCCATGTTTTTTTTTTTCTCAGAGTTATGTTATTGTTTTTGTCCCCCAAAGTATAAAGGCTTTTAATGGCCTCTAACAAGAATTAATATGATTTTGTCAGGTTGTACAGAATATTTGGCTTTTATTTTATCTCAAATGTAGATTATATTAGCGTACAATTAGTCCTTGATGTGTGACCACAATTGAGCCCATTTCCATTGCTAAGAAGGACAGTTGTTAAGTGAATTGCACCCTATTTTATAACCTTTTTTGCCCCAGTTGTTAAGTGAATTACTGCAAACGTTAAATGAATCATGCAGTTGTTAAGTGAATCTGACTTCCACCATTGACTTGTCAGAAGCTTACAATGGGTGATCACATAACCCATGACATTGCCAAATGCCCAAATTTTGATCACAAGACCATGGGGATGCTCCACAGTCCAGTGGTGGGATTCAAATTTTTTTACTACCGGTTCTGTGGGCATGGCTTGGTAGGTACGGCATGCTTGGTGGGTGTGGCATGGCTTGGTGGCCAGGGATTGGTGGGTGGGGATTGATGGGCGTGGCAGGGGAAGGATACTGTAAAATCTCCATTTCTTCCCCACTCCAGGAGAAGGTTACTGCAAAATTCCCATTTCCTTCCGGTCAGCTGGGGCTCGGGAAACAGAGAATAGATGGGGGCGGGGCCAGTCAGAGGTGGTATTTACTGAACTACTCAAAATTTCAGCTGGCGGTTCTCCAGAACCTGGTGAATACCACCTCTGCAACAGTCTAAGTGTTAAAAAAAATGGTCATGAATCACTTTTTTCAGTATCATTGTAGGTTCAAACAGTCACTAAATGAATGGTTGTAAATTGAAGACTAACTCTACACATATACAAACACACACATCAGTTGGAAGACTGGATAGGAGTGAAAAATATTTTTTTGCAGGCTTTATGTCCAGTTTTCTATGAAGCAGGAAATTCACCATGGGTAGCAAAATTGCCAAAATAAAAGGCAGGGGAGCAACTTTCTCTAACCAAATATAAATGCGATCTATTTGCAGGATTGTGCAGAACCCATGTAATATCCAGCCACAGATGCTAGAAGGTAATACAAAACATATTTAATCTCAGTGTTTCAACTAGAAAGTTATACAGAGAATACTTTTGGGACTTTTGATTTATTTCCAGCTACCCTGTGATCTTTATTATCATTTCTGATTAATGGATAATTGGAAGCCCATGAAATTTTATCAGGACCTTCTTGTCCTTCATTTCTACTATCAATGCTTCCATGCCTTCTGGATGTAAGATGTGAAAAAATATCTTGCAAAATATCTAAACAAAACAATCTCTTTCTGCCTCAGACATCGAGTAGCTGAATACTAACTTAAATTTTGCCAGTTGCTGAAACAGGAACTATTAGTGTTGATGAGCAAGAAAGAAGGAAAACTTCAGAAGCCGTGTTTCATTTGCTCTTTTTTACTGGGGAAAAAAAAGAGATGTACCATTGATAATTTTATTGTACATGAATATTTCCAAAATATTTCATTTTAATTTCATAATTTTGTCCTGAAGATTGGCATGGTAATCTGCCTTTGAGTTTGAGTTCTATTTTTTTTCACCATATAAAAAAAAGTCTAAATCCAAATCATTTACAGTGGATTCATTCAATAAGCCATTATATATAGGTGGGAGTTTACTTTTGTCAACACAGGAAAGAAAACATGGATGATCAGTTCAACTTGCTTCTGTATCTTACTTTGAGTTATGAAGTTCACTGTGTGAGTAAGGTAAGAAGAAATAAAAGCAGTTCTTCCCACGATAAAGTTTGATATCCATAGCCAAGGAAAGGATTAAACTGGGTCCCCTTCCAATTGTTTAAAGGAATTATCACAGGGATAATTGGAGTTTTGACGTGGCCACAACAATTTAAATATATTTAAATTGTTATATAGTTCTAATATATTAATATTTCAGACATTTACATATGAAAATAAGATATGCATTAATTCACTTAACTTTAGAAAACTGGAAGCTATATTTCTATCTTTATCCTTGTACAACTAGTTCACCACAAAGTTTTACCCTAGGCAATTGTATACATACTAATAATTATGAAAAGCCAGGTATAGTGATCTGTAGGGAAATTGAGCCAAATGTTATTTCAAACAATGCATTTAGAACTTAAATCTCCAAGGTCCTTTTAATTCTTCAATCACATTATAACAATTGGATGCAAGATTTTTCTTGCTGTACAGTAGTTTCAAAAATTGTATGCTTGTACTATTTTTTAAATGACTGAAATGTAATATTTCATGAAATAAAATGGAAAAAATACACATGGTAATCATTTGAAAATAATCCTTGCAGCATATTGGTTTGTGCATACAGCTTTTCTTTTTTTCTGTTTAAAGTGTATTCTTTTAAATAATATTTTTAAAATGCTTACTTAAAACAGACATTTTTTTAAAAAAAATCACATACTGTAGAATCATTACCATTCAAAAACATCAGTCAATACTGAAAATGTATATCCCCACCCCCTTTGGTTAAATACATCTGATGCCCATCTTCCTAACATCTGGGATAATGAAATTTCCACTAAATAGAATAATCAGTAGTTAGAACTGAAAAGAACTTCTCATCTCCACAAGTCTCCTAAAATATTGGGAAAATGTCAGAAGTTCTACTGTGATTAACATATAAGGAAATTATATAAGATATATTTTGGAATGGAGAAGATGGATTGACTATATTCAAAACAAATATCGGATTAAAAAATTTCAAATAGTTTATGAATGAATAAAAGATTTTAGAAAGTATTTAAATTTAGTCATGTAAAAGGGGAGTTAAAAGTACAAGAGGGAGATAGGAGTTTATAGATAGTTAACATATGTTAGTATATGATTGTTAAATGCTATACCCTGTATTTTGTTCTGGGAAGTGGGGGGAGGGAAGGGTTGGGGAGGGAGGTGGGAGGTGGGAGGTGGGATGGGAAAACATTTGTAAAACTTTTTAAAACTTTTTAATAAAAAAAAAACAAAAACATATAAGGAAATTAAATGGAAGGTCTGTCTGCTATGCTTTGTTCCTGAGAAAGTGCTTAACTAAAAACATTTTGAGAGCTCAGCTTGTTAACATTCTTCAAACCAAAAATGTAAATCAAAAAAACCAAACAAAAACAACAACAAAAAAAACCAGGAGCCTGAAACAATTGACTGAAGTGATAAAATCAATACCATGTTGAATTTAGACTGTTCTACATTTGTTCCAGATATTTCTCTTAAGCAATGTATTGGTCTTATTTTTCCCCACTTTAAAAATATCTAAAAAGTAATAATAAAAATACAAAATTGGTAAAAAAAAGTTTACTGTTAATGTTGATATTCCGTATTAATAGAACTTATTCAAAAGTTTAAATTATGTTATCACAGAATTTTTAATTTTAAAGGAATCATGGTTATTAGGAATGTTTATTTTTTCAGCTACAGAACAAAGGTTTTTTGATAAATGAATATTTGCATGTTGAAGATACTACTTTAATACCAAAAGCCCAATTTACAAGCTAACAAATTAGCTACAAATCATAATCTACCAATCATAATGGCCTGATTTGTACATATTGCTATATAGGAACAAAACAAAATTATATTATGCTTTAGCATAATCTGTGAACCAAGCCTGTTTGTGACACAATAGTTAACACATTTTATATGTGGATATCAGAAAATCAAATTCAAATCCTTCTACAATTGTTAAGATATCTGGCTATATTGAGGCAAGCATATTCCAAGATGATTCTGAATTTTTTTTAAAAAAAAATGCTGTATTGAATTTCTTACAAATGTTGTAAACAAAGCACACTTCAACACAATTGTTGAAGGACACCTCTCTAGCAAATTCATACAGTATAGTCATTATGGGGCAGGTATTTGCTAAATATACACAAAAGAGGTTTTTGTTGTTGTTGTTTATTTGGAAACATCCTATGTCAAAACTTGCTATGAATAAAAAAGTTCCTATATCAAAAAGAATTGTTGAATAAAGAACACAAAGAATGTTTTCTTTTGCTCTGAAACTGAAGCTGCATATTTGAAGTCCTATATCATATGCAATTCTAAAGTGAGCTGCAGACTTTTCCAGTTTGCTGCATATGATTTGAAAGGAGAATTCACATGATCTTTGAATACATTTGCAGCTTCAGAATGATTTTGATTAGACTTAAAAATATGCCATGGTGAACATTTTGGACTTTGAATGCCTAATGGACAATGCCTTCTATATGTCCAAATTCAGTATGCTCAATTCAGTGGAAGCACTGCTTTTTGTTCCACCATTATCTGAGAAAGAACAAAGGTTAATGTGAAGATTAAGTTCTCTTGATCACAAGAAAAAACAAGGAAATTCCCTTTGGAACTTGGAACACAATATTCTCCTGGCATGTTGACTGAATGTTATTCTAGTTTGGATTGAGCTGGAGAGATTTTTGTTATTCTATATTTTGAATAATTGCAGTTATAGGGTTTTTGTTTTTGTTTTTTGGTGTCTTTAAGTCTCAAATTTTGTGTCTTTGTGTTTTATAATAGGCTTTTATTTCACTTACTTTATGTCTCTTTGTGGAAACATTTTTGTAGATAGAAATGTAGGATTAACCTAATTTAACAAACAAAATAATTTTGTTGTAAAATAATTCATAATTAGCAAGAACTATCAACTGCATTTTGAACACTATATCTGAGGGAGATGGGCTGGTTCAAAAATGTTCAAAATTAATCAATCAATCAATAAAATGTCATGCCTTGTAAGGAAATTTTTTAACAGAATGCCAAAAAAAACAGGTTTTGATCATGTAACTGACTTAATACTGATTTACTGCAAGTTTACTACAAGCATAAAAGTCATAGGATTTTTCTCTGGAGTTTATAGTAATACAATTGTAGACCCAAATAGCATGAATTAAATCACAGTCCAACTAAGTAGAATAAGATGAGTAGTTATTTTATTTTCAGAAGACACTATGGTTTCACCAATGATTGTATGTGGTCTTAGAACAGGGGTGTCAAACTGGCAGCCCGCGGGCCAGATACATCATGTGCAGGCCATGCCCACCCAGCTCTGCGAACGGGAAAAACATCACAAAACGTCACATGAATCTCTTCTTAATTATCTGCTGAAATTCATAAAATAGAAACCGCATCAGATCCTTCCTAGTGCATAACTCCTTATTCAATGCAAAACCTCAAATACCATAAAACTGAAAATAAAGGCAGCAAAATGATACATCAATAATGTACTATGAAGGCATATATTACAACATATGGAAAACAAAACAAATATATATATATATATTTGTAAATATATATATATATATATATATAACAGTGTTATATATATATATATATATATATATATATATATATATATATATACACATATATATATATATACACATACATACATACATACAGTATATATAACAGCAAGATTTGCAGAGCTAAAATCAATACATTTGTGCAGAGATCACTTTGAACTTTGGAAAGAGCATACCGATTAAGCCAAAAAGCTCGAATGTAGACATACAAATGAACGCTGTGTTCTTCAATGCTGATAAGCAAAAGATCCTTAGCTTAATATCATTCTAGTGTACAAGAGAAGCTATTTCAGGGAATGTTCATGAGCACAGACGTTCAAATCTTTTCTGGTAATTTAGGAGATTATTTAGACGTAAGAAATTCTCTCTTGATTCAGTCAGATCAAGCTCAGCATTGCCTCTACTGTTCTCTAGGCCTCTCAATCAAGGTTCTTTCCCAGCAATTTGTGGGATAAATACTTGTGGATTTATATTCCAATCATGTCTCAGGCTAGCACGGGGGAGGATAGTTACAATTAACAACGAGTGATAATGGTATCAAAAAACAATGAAAACAATGACAGTGTCATTATGTTATACACAATTACATCATTAGAATCATTTATGGTGAAGTGGAGGGAGCTGAGCAAATAAGACTGTCCTTTCTTTCTTTGCCTCAGTCAGACAAACACATTTTCCTTTTCTATGTATTAATTGCCTTTATTAATAAACACATACTGTACCGTTTAAACTCTTTCTGTTCTTTGTGCATAGTTTTTTCTTAGCATGTTTCCATTCATACAGAGAGAGACTTGCACACTCCTACAATTCTGCAGGTTGGTGATGAAATTAATCTTTCTTGGAAAAAAATGCTCTCTCAGATGGCACATACTTCAAATCTTTCATTTCTCAAACTCCCTAATTTGAGAAGATGGATTCTTTCTGATGCCTTCTAGTCACCAACCATGGAGTCTCATTTTTCTATATGCGTGCACCCTCATAGGTCAATTGGGACTCTGTGCTTGGTGGATAGAGTGAATTATAAAGAATCTTTCTAATATGAATATTCTAATATGAGTCTTGGGGAAAAAAATCTGGCAAGAATGGAAGGCTATGTAAGAGCAACGAAGGATAATTACTAATTAGGCCATAAATTGCTGGGGAAAACAAAACATAGAAGAAGCATTCTGAAAGCCATTCAATTGTCTAACAAGAGATTAGAAAGATAAATGCAACATTCCTTTGCAGACTCTCTCACCCTTTTTCAATTTGCCTTTTGTTTCTTTTGTCATGCGGTATATAATGGATATTCTCCAAGTTAGTATGAGAGAAGAATGTTGCTGCTCAGTTCTGCTCTTCCCTCATCCTCAATGCAATCTTCTGCAATGCTTTATACATTATAAAGCCTCCTGAAACTTAGAGGGGCTTACCAAAAATGGTTAGAGTACGTTTTAAACTATTCGCTCTCATATAAAATTCCAGCTTTTTGCTATTCTCTGCCCCTTTCACAGAATTTAAACTTTTATCCCATGGTGTGTCATATTTTACACATTCACACTGTTGTCCATTATCAAAATAGAGGCAAGGATTAATGTTGCACCACAGAATGCAGTTTGGTCAAGGAAAAAAAATCTAATCTAGTGCCTAGTTTGTATGAATTATAAGGAGGGCAGTTGGCTTCACAATTGCTTTTCCTGCTGTTTCTGCAGAGAATCCATTTGTGCAAGAGTTCAATTATAGTTCTTTTAGTGCATGTCCACTAGTCGTTAGCCTTTTAATGAGAGTCAGCAAAGGAACTAATCTTTGTGATATATATTAGCTGCAGTTGGTTTGTTTAATGGCTATAGTACTCTCTCTCTCTCTCTCTCTCTCTCTTTCTCTCTCTCTCTCCCTCCCTCCCTCCCTCCCCCCTCTCTCTCATTATTTCTTTTTCCTAAGCCACATATCCTTTTCCATGCTTCAGCAGAAGCGTAGACATATAGCTGTCCAGTTCAGAAGGTCAGGTGATCAAAGTAGCATGTTGTTACAGCTGGAAGTTGTAGTGAGTAAAAGGAATTTTGAGCCTATCATTGTATTTTGCTTGAAATTTTGATGCCAGCACAGATATTTTTCTTTTTTTCATCCACCTTGTTCACATCTACACATTATTGATGATCTCTTTCTCTTTCATCCGTTCCAATTCTTGAAGTTCAACTGATTACTTTACACAGTGTCTTTTTCTTACCTTCAAATGCTCAGTAAATGTTTGTTCAGTTTTGCCTTTAAACCAAAGCTGTCCAACTCAATGATTCTCAAATCTTCCTATATAATGGATGATTATTTTACCATTATATTCAGTGACCTATGTTGGCCTTATAAATGCATTATTTGAAAGATGATATTCAACTTTTAGCTCATGGATCTCCATCATGGAGCAACATGAATTTTTTAAAAAAATACTTGAAATAGAGTTCAGTTTGATTAGCAGTGATTAGCACTGATTATCTGCTTGCAGATGTTGTCACCTCATATTCTGCCCCAGCTCCGGATTCCCGAGAATATAGACACACACCAACGGTCCTTATCAAATTTATTAAGTAGCAAGAATAAACCAAAGTCCAGCAAAGGTTGGCAACCAGCCCAGAAAGCAAGATAAGACTTTTCCAAAAATGCTCTGATAATGATAATTACAAATTGTTTCTAGCCAGAAACTTACTAATGGTGTGTGACTTAAATAGGTGAAGGGAGTGGCCAATTATCCTCAAGCCTTACTCTCGAGGAGACCTCCTCCTCCTGAGTAGCCACTCCTGCTTTTTGGCAGCCCTGCGTGCTCAAGCATTGAGGAGAGGCTCCTTCACTTTGCTATCTCCACTTGAAGGAGCCTCTGGAGGTTCTGAAGGCCCTGGCTAAGTCTCTGCCTCTGGCACCACATCCTCTTCAGCCTCTTCGCTGTCCGATGCGAGCGCCGGCTGCACAGGCTGCTGGCATGACACCACAGCAGCCTCTTCCTTGTCAGGATCAGCCACAATCCGCGCAGGCCACTGGCGGGCCACAACACCTCATGTAATGTACATTGGGATACTTTTTGAAAATAAATTTTATTAATTTTCTATTAATTTCATTTCTTAGTGCTTAATAGACATCGTGTTGTCTGAGTACTTAATTTGCTTAACAATACAAATGCCATTCTTACTCTCCACCTTTTTTTCCAACCACTGGTAAAATAAGTTCCAAGTTTATAATAATATTCTGTGTCTTCTTTCTGTTTGATTTTCAATGTAAGTCTGTCCATTTCTGCACAGTCTAGTAACTTCTTAGTTATCTTTCCTCTTTCTGTGTTTCTTCATCTTTCCAATATTGTGCGAAGATAATCCTTGCTGCTGTTAAAACATGTAATACTAAATACATACTTTTCTTATCATTTTTTTCTGATATCATCCCTAATAAAAACAGTTCAGGTTTAAAATCTATATGTTTCCCTATTATCTTTTTTCTAGCCACCTATGTATTTTTGCCCCTCCCCCCCTTTTTTAGCACAAGTCCACCACATATGATAAAATGTGCCTGACTTTTGATTACATTTCCAACATTTGCTAGACATATTTTTAAACATTTTAGCTAACCTAGCAGGTAGTAAATGGCAACTATAAAACATTTTACAAAGGTTTTCTTTATGAGAAATTGCCATTGTTAATCTATAATCCTTTCCCATAAATTTTGCCATTTCTCTAATTTTATGTTATAGCCAAAGTTTTTCTCCATTGTACCATTGTGTTTTTAAATTTATCAAAAAGTTATATACCTTCTTAATTAATTTTTCATCAGAGTTCAACAGTGTCATATCAAACAGTGTTTGTCCTTTATAAAAGCCATACTTTTTCATATACATTGGGCTAATTTTGAAAATTGGTTCACAAACCACAGTTAGTCTTCTGTTGGACTTAGCAATTTTTATTTTTATTTTTTAATTTGATTTATATGCCGCCCTTCTCCAGAGACTCAGGGCGGCTTACAATGCGTTAAGCAATAGCCTTCATACTTTTGTATATTTATACAAAGTCAGCTTATTGCCCCCACAAACTGGGTCTCAATTTAGCCACCTTAGAAAGGATGGAAGGCTGAGTCGACCTTGAGCCTGGTGATTGCAGTAATTGCAGGCAGCTGGATGTTAAATGCTGCCTTAGGAGGCATTAGCCTCCTACGCCACTCAGGCTCCTAAGCAATAAGATCACAGTAGGCCTGCCTTTTGCCCTCTTCATTTCTGGTACTAATTGAACTATTGTTTTGAAAATATTCATTGATTTATTTCAAGTTGTTTCAAATAATACAAAAGCAACATGTCAACCAAGAGTTACTTCATTAACAATGTTACATTAAAATTGTAATTAAGCATTAACTTTAAAACATCTCAACATTTCATTCTCTTTTACTCTTTGGTCACTAGTTACATTTGTAGGAACTATAACTAGCTGGTTATCTACAGTATATTCACATTAACATGCTTGAACATCTATCCATCAAGTTATCCAAATGCATATATGGTGGTTAGTATTTATAATAGAATTATAAAACCATAAAATTGGATGGGCTCATTTAGATTATCAAATCCATCCATCTTTTCATGCAAAATTAAAATTAAAACATGATCTGAGCCTAACAACCCAGGGACAGCCAGCCTATAGCCAAATATTGCAGACCTATTATTTCTATTATGGTGTGGTAGTTAAAATGATGAAATAAAGCCACTTCATGTTATCATTTATCACTTTTTCTAAGCAAGTATAGAATAAGCTTTCTTTCCCACATGTATTCCATTCGCAATGATCTGCTACAGAACAGAGTTCTGGTCTGCATCTCTCCTGCCAAGTATAAAACAACACTGTTTACCATGTTTTGCTTATTGTTGCTTCCTCTTTTTCTTCAGTTAGGATGCTGCCAAATATCTTCACATGTGCACTTAACAAATAAATTCCCTTGTAGTTCTTGCAATTCTATCTTTTTCTTTACAATGATTCACAATGCTGTATTTACATTGATATAAATGTTAGAATCAGTGGGGCTTTAAAATTCCCAAAATTTCCCAGGCAAGGAATTCTAGAAGTTGAAGTCCACACATCTTAAAGTTGCCAAGTTTAAGAAACAGTAGTTAAAATACTATTGTTTTTAGAATATTGTCTTAAATAACATGAACAAGTAACTGAGAATGAAGACTTCTGAATAAGTCAGACCTGTTTTAATTAGTCTGAACCTGTAGTTTAGACTACATTCCAAAGCATTTAAAAACCCCATGTTATTATTATTCAGAGGTGAAATACCTAACATTCCATACTCAAGTGATTTTCCTAGGTTTAGATATTTTTTTCCAAAATATGTTGGAAAGCACATTCATCATTGATAGTCATGAAGTTATTACTTTAAATCTAAGTCATCTGTCTTGTTTTTATCTTGCTATGATTTACATCCATAGCATGTTAGTCACTTATTAAATCTTATTTGGGAAGAATTATTTCTTATTAAAGAATCTAAAGAGTCTTACATTTCACATTTTGTAAAATGCAACTACTGGTGTACTTCTGAATGAGTTCCTCACTGAGTTTCATCAGTGTCAACTGGTAGAATTTTTAAAAACATAATTAGCACAATAATGTATGAATTATGTCATATATCTTAGGATATGCTTGTGGATATGAATAAGTGGGGCTATACATTGATAGGAGATCTCAGTACTTTCCACTAGATGTTGCTGGTGATATAATAACATTAAATTGAAAGGAACAGTTGTCAAGTGTAGGTCAGGCCCCAGGTGGCATCCCAGAATATATCTTCTTGCTCCCTTATGTTGTTCATTTCTAGAGGGAAAAATGAAGTCTACTTTTGTTGTGGTACAGTACAGAAAACAAAATTAAATTCTCTTTACTTTTGAGAGTAGTTGCACATGATATACTGATGGGGGTACCATAGGAGTGAAGGAATTACTTATTCTGGGGCTCAAAAACTGTTTCATTTGTCTCAAAAGAAGAAACAATGACCATATGCTGGTCATTAGATGTTGTGCAGTTAGATTGGAAGGATTCTATTGCTTAATATGTCATTGAATACCATAATATCTTTCCTGGCAAACCCAAGTCTCTGTTTCATTGAAATAGTGGTGAACAAGGATTTGAGATATCAGTTGATGATAGCACTATATTCACCTCATCTGGATCTTACTATAGATGAGAAAGGACTTCACATACTGGCTGAAGAGCAGCTAATTTTGCAGTAGGCCTAAAATCACTGATGTATATAACTCAAATGTAATGAGAGCTTTAGAGACAAATTTCTACTACAAATCAATTTCAGATGAAGCAGCATCTTGGTTGTCTTTGTTTCTGTAGCAAACATGCAGCACCTGGAGGGATTAAAGAGTTGGGTTCATCATTACCACCTATGTTGCTTTGGAAAGGAGTTTCTTTGACTTACTATGAGCTATTACATATGGGCTACCAGATAACAGCAAAAGGCTAAATCAACCAGATAACAGCAAAGGGTTATATACATTTTAGAGTATACACTACACTGTGTCATATATACAGCATATAGCACTACTACCACTAGTTCTCCAAATGGGTTTGGAATTCCATATATCTTCTGGATATCCTAATGCTGTGTATGTCACAATGTATAATTTCAAAAATAATTCTACTTTTGAAATTACTTCCTAATTACTGTTTCCTAAAGCCTACTTCCTAAAGAAGCACTCAACCACCATAGCAGAACCACATAGCATAATCTTCAAAATATCTTTCAGAACCAGCTCCTTACCTAATTTATGGTCACTTGCCATGGTCATCCCTATCTTCAAAAAGGGTGACCCCACTCTAGTTGATAATTACAGACCAATCTCATTATGTTGTATCACCTGCAAAGTCATGGAATCAATCATAAACCAATCTACTTAGAGACTAACAACCTACTCTCTAACAAGCAATTTGGTTTTAGAAAAAAATTGTCCTGCAATCTGCAACTATTATACTGCAAAAACATATGGACCTCAAAAGTCGACCGGAGTAAATCAAAGATTTATATAGACTTCTGTAAAGCCTTTGATTCAGTGGTACATGACAAGCTACTTCTAAAACTAAAATCTTATGGCATTTCCGGATTCTGGATAGCTGTGTTCCTATCAAACAGGCAGCAAGTAGTCAAAATAGGGAACGTCTTATCTAACCCTGCACCTGTTAACAGTGGTATCCCCCAAGGCAGTGTTTTAGGACCCACACTCTTTATACTTTATATAAATGAGTTTGCGATCGTATTATAAGCAACTGCATTCTCTTTGTGAATGATGTAAAACTATTCAACACCACTGACAATGCTGCTACTCTACAAAAAGACCTTGGTTATGTGTCAGAATGGTCAAACAATTGACAACTCCAAATCTCAACCAACAAATGCTCTGTCTTACACATTGGCAAAAAAAAAACAGAACACAAAATACAACCTGGACGGATACAACCTAAGAGACGACCCTCACTCTGTCAAAGACCTTGGAGTACTCATCTCAAATGATCTACATGCCAGAGCTCACTGTAACGGCATTGCTAAAAAAGCATTAAGAGTTGTTAACCTACTCTTGCGTAGCTTCTTCTCTCGTAATATTGAACTGCAAACTAGGGCTTACAAAACTTTTGCCAGACCAATTCTTGAATACAGCTCATCTGTCTGGGACCCGCACTACATATCAGACATTAATACAATCAAACAAGTCCAGAGATATTTCACAAGAAGAGTCCTCCACTACTCTGCTTGCAACAAAATACCTTATGCAACCAGACTCGAAAAATTTGGGCTTAGACAGCTTAGAACTTTGCCGTCTTCGGTCTGACCTAAGCATAGCACATAAAATTATCTGCTACAATGTCCTACCAGCCAATGAATACTTCAGCTTCAACCAAAACAATGCAAGAGCACACAATAGATACAAACTCATGGTAAACCGATCCAAACTAGACTGCAGAAAATGCGACTTCAGTAACAGAATTGTCAATGCCTGGAATGCACTACCTGACTCTGTGGTTTCTTCCCCAAATCCCCAAAACTTTAACCTTAGACTGTCTACTGTAGACCTCACCCAATTCATAAGAGATCTGTAAGGAGCGTGCATAAGCGCACCAGCATGCCTACCATCCCTGTCCTAATGTTTTCTTTTATTCATATCCTTTTCATGTATTTATAATTATGTTTACACTTGTATCTGTCATAAAATACATGCTTGATGAAATAAAATAAATAAAAATAAAAAATAATAAAAAATAATTCCATCATAAAGAAATGAAGAAAGAAGGCACAATATAACTTTCCAGCTATAATTGTGAAGCAATTTTTACAAACAAGATAAATGTTGGTTTTTCTGGCATATATGCATAATATGTAATGTTTCATTGTGTATGTTGGCATCTTAACAGATGTCAGACAAATCATCCTTTCAAATAATATTCTGAAAGAATTAGTATCTCTGTACTAGGATACTCTTTTTTACAACCTATTTGATGTTTGTTTTTTCTTGTACTTATGTCATAAAAGCATTTGTATGCTCCCTGTTTGGGAGACACTAGGAAATGTAGGTCTATTATGATCTTTAATATTTAAAAGGCATACATCCAACCTCTAGGAGTTTATTTGTTTGTTTGTGTTTATTTGTTTGTTTGTTTCTCCATTACAAGTTGTCCTTGGGTTAAGAATGTTCAATTTACAAATAACCCATACTTATGTACTGGCTGCCTATTACTAAAAAATGGTGAATGGCATTCTGCTTCCCCCAGCCAATGGACTACTGAAACTGTACAATATTTTTTATAAACCACTGAAGCTATGTGTTTTTGAAATACAACCTGTTTTGGGTGGTTTCCAGCAGGTCCTGAAAACATTGCACAACTTTAGCAGTTCAACAGCTCAAGGAAGGAGAATGCCATCTGCCAATTTTGGAGCTAGGCCGCCATTTGTAAGCACAAGTTCTGACTTATATACAAAGTGGAATTAAATTCAGACGTAGGTACAGGGCTTGCCTGTACATTAGGCATGCATACATTCATATACACAGACTGCCAGAACAAGTAATCGTCATTTTTCATAGCAATCATCTATTTTCTGAAGAAGCTGTAAAAGCTAAGAGTGCTGGCCATTTTATTTAGCATACCATGCCGCCGCCCACCCCCATCCAAAAATAATTTACTGTATATTAAGACATTCTATCCTGCCAGTATAATCAAGGTTTTTTATCCATAAGAATCTCTGGTGCATTCCTTAATTGTTATTCACTCTTACTATAAGGTTTCCCTCATTTAGAGACATTCAGTCTTGTGGGAATACAATTTCAAAAATAATTGCACAGAAATGCTGGGGGAAGAAATGTTTGTTTATGTATTTTGCTACAGCTATTTGGTAGAGCTGTTTGTCTTAAATTCCCCACACATTTCCATTTGACCCTTGTGATGGCAAACAAGCTGATGATTTACAATTAGTATAAGGTTATAAAACCTAAAAGAAAGGAACTTTCAAGGAAACTGTCAAGGAATAGGTGTCTCCATTGTGGAATGTTCTCTCTGGAGTATTTCCTTCATTCTCTTATGATAAATTGCTTTCTAGATCATATCTAGATATTGCTTTCCTGGATATTTTAATATTACTTGACATCTTTATTTCTTTTGGTCTTGCAATCTTCATATTTTGCTGTTCCTGGCTTTATTTATTCTGTTGTGTACTGTGACTGCTTTAATTGGCTGACTTTTAGAGCTTTTTAAATTGTTTTTATGGTTTCTGAATTGTGAACCACCCAGAGGAGATTGTTAATGAGATTATACAAATTATGTAAATAAAATAGCATTTATATTCATTTTCTAATTCTTGTTATAATCTTTTGAGAAACCATTTAGCACTCTTTTTCAATCGTTCAAGCTCAGCTGCCCAAAATGTGTCCAGCTGCATTTTTAAATAAATGTGGTAGTACATAAAAATGGACTGGGCATGCTTTAGGAATTGTATGATGTAAGAGATAGAGAGAGAAAGAGAAAGAAGAAAAAATGAACAAAGGAAGGAATTAACAAAGGCAGAATAGATTTGCAGTATTAATTTCTCAAAAAGATGAAAGTCCATTCAAGTTTAAATATCTCCTCACTTCCTTCCTTAATTTTTTCTTAATTGCATTTCTTATTTCAATTGCAACTCTTAACCCTGAAAAAAGTTGAATATTTGAAGCATGATTCCTTCCCTAGTTTGTTGATTACACAGAAAGAAATCTGTCTCACTTCATTCCATTGCATTTCCTTGCAGGTCAGTTCATACATAAACTCTTATTTAAATATGTCCTGGTAAAATGCATGCTAAGAATGATGCTTCTCCTTAGTTAAGGTCTAGCTCACTTTTGACTCTGACACATTTTCACAAATTTATTTTCCAGTTTTCTGAAAGTTTTCTTTTGTCTATCTGCTGGTTCACGGATAAGATGTTCAGAAATGTAATGTTCCAAGTAACATGTCAGGTGGCATCCACAGCTTCTGAGTCCCACCTGATCTTTTTATCTACTGTTCATTGTGTGCGGGGGGGGGCAAGAAGGAAATTAGCATGATGTAGAGTAGCTTCAGAACTTATCTTTCTTTCTAAGAAAGCATTTGAGATCTATATCCTATAAGCTGAGAATAAAATTATACTCTTGGAAAATTAAAATGATAGGCTGTAAATCTGTGTTTTATTTGGAAGCGTGCCCATCTGCCTAGAAAATACAAAGCAAAGCAAAGCTGATAGAGAGCACTTTGGGATATTACATAGTATAAAGGGAGACAATTTCTGACATGTGGTAAATATGTATTTTGGGTTGACCATATTAATGGTGGCAGCCATTTTATTTGAGTATCAAATGTATTAAAATACCAAATGGTTTACTTGCTCAAAAAAGAAAAAAAAATCTCTTTTTCAGATGAGACACAAATTCTCAATACTCACAGTACATCTATTATAGTTGGTGATATCAGACACTTTTAGTCTCTTGGGGTATATGATCATCTTTCTAAAGGGTAGATTGACTCCTTTGAACTTCTCTGTATAAAAAAGAAAGATGCAAAAATTCTTAAACTATTTCTCGTAAGGGTCATTCATTTTCCTCACAAATAGACAGTGATATCTGATGATTTTTTTGTGGGGGGGGAACCTGAAGACTGGGAATTTTAACATAATTGTCCTAACCACAAGTTAAACCTTTCAAAGGACACTAAGTTTGGGCATAACTACCTTTTGAAATCACTTATTAACTGCTGCAAAGGTTTTAGATACCTTCAAAGGGGCAACATTGGAAATACCCGATGAGTATAAGCCTTCAAACCAGGGGTGCTATTCAGCAGGTTCTGACAGGTTCTGGAGAACTGGTAGCGGAAATTTTGAGTAGTTCGGAGAACCGGCAAATACCACTTCTGGCTGGCTCCAGAATGGGGTGAGAATGCAATATCCTTTCCCCAGGAGTGGGGAGGGAATGGGGATTTTGCAATATCTTTTCCCTGCCACGCCCACCAAGCCACACTCACAGAACTGGTAGTAAAAAAAATTGAATTCCACCACTGCTTCAAACTATAATATAAGAAAGTGAATATATATTTTTATTATAACGTTTAAGAATTTAGAACAAACAGCAAAAAATAAGGTAAGGTTTTGGCCACTAAATGTTTTTAAAAGATTAAGGGTTCAAAAGACATTGGGGTGTTGAATTTTGAAAATCAAGATTTGGAAATTCTTTTTAAAGAATAAATACATGTTTGTGTGAAATAAATTACCATGGCATTTAGTGATATCTTTGAACAACATCTCCAAGGACTGTGTCATGGCTTTGAATCAATTATAGCAGATAGGTTGGATCTTTTTAGGAACAGTTTGTCCTTAAAATAGAATGTCATAGAACAAGATACACAACAAATTCCACTAGAAGAAAATATGAATGAAAGCTTGGGAAAGAATTTGCCATTTAAATGCAAAGAAAATAGTGTATGAAATTTTAAAAATAAGGAAGGAAATAGAAAAAAAAGGCATAATTCTTTTTTGTTGGATTTACAAAAGAGACTGCTTAATGTATAGGGGAAAAAACATAGCAAGGTTCAACAACTACTGGACTGGATTACAGGGAAAGACTGTTCTGTGTTTAAAAAAAAGGAAGATTAAAAAATGACTTTTATGACCATGGTTAAAATGGAAATGTTTTTTGTTCTGTGTGGTTCTTTCTGGGTTTAATTATATTTTGATTGGACAAATGTTAGTTGTGCATATTTGATATTTTTTTATTTTTTTTTGGTTCACAGCTATTTTCTCTGTCCTAATTGTTTAGTATCTAAATGCTTAGCATCTAATTGTGTGATTTTTTTTTTCAAAGGAGTAACTAGTTCTATTTGTTAGGTTTAAATCTGTTTTACATTAGGATATTGGAATTTGTATTGTGAACAGTTTAAAGTTGAGATATGGAGTGATTATGTGAAAGGGATATGCTGCTATTTGGGCAGTTATCTCTGTAATGGTTGGCATTCCATTCAAAATGGCTTATACATTAGAGTGTTTTATTTTTGAAAAAAAAGTAGAAAAGGTTTCGTTATGTTAAATTTTAGCCTTTGTTTTTTCATATATACTAGAAGATTGGGGCCTTTTATGCCTTTTAAATGGGGTTTTGCCTGTAGCTAAGACTCAAGATACGGACAATTGAGTTTTAATGGTGATTAATTAATTTTAATATTTTAGAGCTCAGTTTGGACTTGTTACTGACAATTGGATAAGAAGAAGATACTATTTATTTGATTTATTTATTACTATGAGATGGATTATGGGATGAAAGGTTTTATTTTAATTAATTAAGCGGGGGGGTGAAGAGATTATGAAATTGTTTATACTTGTTCACATGAGAGTGGGAAATTCCTTCCTATTCTTCCTTTTCTTTTATTGCTGTTTCATTTATTGATAAAAATTTTATGCTGGCCACCTCTCCTATAAGGTGACTCTGGACTCTTTCTAAATCTTAATAAAATTATTTTTTAAAACTATTTATGATCTTATGTTGCTTTCTCAGAGGGTCATAATTGTAATTTATTACTATGTTTCCCTGAAAATAAGACATGTCTGGATAATAAGCCCAATTGGGCTTTTCAGCGCATGCAATAATATAAGCCACTCCTGCAAAATAAGCCCCGCCCACCAACTACTTACATACATATGCAGCTGGTCCCACCATTTCCTCTGGTTGCTTGCCGTGCAACCAAAATGAATTGAGGAGGTGAGGCCAGAGGGGGGAAGGGGGGCGTGCCTTCCCCTCCCTGTTTTTTGTGCCAGCCGAGCCAACACATCCCACCCCACCCCAATGGCAACAGCAGCCTGGCTGCTTCCTTTGTCCATTGTCTCTTTATCGAGAGGGGTGGCAGGTGGGGTGGGGAAGAAGCAAGCCACGTGGAGTAAGACATGGTTCCCCTTGCCTTCTCTTATCCCCCCTCCTTGCCAGGCATGGCAGGGCTCCTGCCCCTTGCTTAGCCACCCGCCTCCTTTAGGATGCAATTTGGGGGTGGCAAGTAGGGCGGGTGAGAAGTGGGACACGGGTCTTACCTTTCCAGCTTTTCTCGCAATTATGTCCAGGGAAACACGCTGTAAAAAAAAAAAACCTTTTCGCAAGTTCGAGAAGTTTGATTGAACTTGCGAGGAGGCTTTCTTTTATAGTGTGTTTCTGTGTGCGTCTCGCTTCTCCCCCACCCCACCTGCCACCCCTCTCAATAAAGAGACAGTGGGGAAGAGAAGCAGCTGTTGCCATTGGGGTGGGGTGGGACGTGTTGGGCTGCTTGGCCGGCATGAAGAACAGGGAAGGGAGACAACAGCAGCAATGGGACATCCAGTCGCCACCTCCTGTACCCCCAAAATAATAAGACCGCCCCCCATAATAAGGCCAAGCCCTTATTTGGGGATCAATAAAAAATAAGACCCTGTCTTATTTTCAGGAAAACATGGTATTATGGTTGGCACAGTCAGCCAAATCTTTAGATACTGTTCCAAGTAAAGCTGCCTTTTGCAATTGACTGATGATGATTTTGTCAATGCCAATGGTATTCAAGTGTTGGTCCAGATGTTTTGCAACCAAGGAGCCTATCACTACTGGTACTATCTTTGCTTTCTATTGCTAAAGTTATTCTAATTCTACTTCCAGGTCTTTGCATTTTGTGATTTTTCTACAGTTCTATTTCTTTTATCCTGCTTTACCAGGAACTGCCATATCCACTTTTCAGACTTTTTGTCTTTTGTCTTTCTCTTCAACACTTCTTAAATCTGCATTGTTATGTCATTGTAATTGAGAATATATGAAATTTGTTCTTAGGACTTAGGATATTTGTTCTTATATAACCAGAATTAGTCCCTCTGTCTCTTTCTACAATTTTCTTGCTCATAGCCACTGTCAGATTTTGTTGCTATCTTCTTTTTTTAAATGTATAGCCATGTAATACTTTACTTTGCCATATCTCTTTTCTGTTCTTCATTTGATCCAGTTTGGTCTCTCCAGTATTTAGTAACACTTCATGGAATCTTAATTTTAGTACATCTTCTGCACTCTCTTTCATATACTCTTCCAATGTCCTTTTTTTCTTCTTCAAGTATCTTGTACACTTGCAACATTCCATACCCACCTATTTTCTTTGATAAATAGAGTCTATCAATATTGCTGTGTAGATGAAGGGCATGTTTCATTCTCATTGTTTTTCTGGTCTTCCAATCCAGGGCTTTTAATTTTGCTTGAGTTCAATTCACTATTCCAGCTGTGTATCTAATGACTTGAATTGCCTGAGTGTTAATTGCCTTGATGATATTTCCTCCACTGAGTTTGGAATTTAAGACCTTCCTCACTCCCATGGTGTATTAACTTCTAACCTTCATATTGACATCAGTGTGCTTTATTTTGTCAGCTTGAAGGATGACCAGGTATTTGTAGTGATCATCTTCATCCAGACTCTTGATGTTATATAGGGCATCTTGAGTCATTCAGTTTTCATTATTTATCTCCTGTTGATGATGAGAGTGGCAAATTCTCCAGTTCAACCTCCATTGAGATATATTGGTTGTATATATGGATAGTGTTGATCAGGTTTTCAGATAGTGTTTACAGCTTCAGTTCATCCATGTAAAGGAAGTGGGATAACCTGGCCAATGATTTTGATGCTTGATAGCTATGGCCTGACTTGTTCAATATTGTGGACAGAGGAATCAGTACAATGACAAACAGTAATGGTGATAGTGAATCTCCTTGAAAGATATTAACCTCTTCCAATCTATCCCCATTGGCCAGCAACTGTGTCTTTCACTGATTTTTGATCTTTACACAAAGCTTCTGACATTTCTACTGGATCCTGTTATTTCCAGCACTTGATTATTCAATCTTGTGTCAGGAAGAGGAATTTTTCTTTTAATCATTTGTACATTCAACTAGGTCTTATTTCTCTTACACTTTTCCAAAATTATCTTGTTAAAGTTAAAAGTGATCTTCTATTCTTTGGCTTTTGGGGCAGTTTTCTCTCTGATCAGGTAGAAAGAGTTTATTTTCAACTAGATGAATCAGTTAGCAATTTGAAAGTTGTTAGTAAGTAGGGTAATTGGACTGCTTACTTAAATTTAAAAGTCACCCAGTAAGATCACATGGGAGAGGAGAGGAGAGGAGAGGAGAGGAGGTTAACAATTACCATATTCCCAGGCCTGGGAGCAAAGCCGTTTTCAAATACTTTTGGAACATCATGAGATAGGAATCATATGGGTCTCTGAGGTGGTGCTGTTCCAGAAGGCAAATTCTGCACCAGAGAAGGTGCTTCCCTGATCTTAATAAATGGCATTGTTAACTGAAGGAACCTGAAACACACCCATTCTGTCCAACCCACAAAATGCTTGGCTAGCTAATAAAGATCTTCCAACCCATTCTTTCCTGAAAGTGTTTGTCAGACTTCAGGTAGTTTTATTATTTCTTAAAATTTCTTGAAATAAGGTGAAGACCTTATGTCTTCACCAAAGTATATTGACATTTTACTACATGTAATGCTTGTTAGAGCATCATAATCTCTTCGCATACACAAATATACAGGGAAGCTGCCTTAGGCAAAGGCTGGGAACCTGATGAAGCCAATGTCCAAAAGGATACATTAGAAAAAAAGAAGCTAGAGAGCTTGAGTTGTGCTGCACTTAAATACAAGTGAGAAAAGGGACTCAAGATGTGCAAATGTGTTTTATGTCAAGGTATCAGGAAAAGAAACCTCAGCAGGTAGTTCTAGAGATAGATTGGAAAATTATACAACATGTACACATTGGGAAATTGGGAACATGTACACATTGGAAAATTGGAAAATTATACAACATGATCGAAGTCTGACAGCCACTAACTGGCATGCCACAGTTATAATAAAAGCAGAGATATGGGTTCACTTTCCTAACCTTATCACTAATTGCCCCCATGCAAATTGTACCACTGCTTATATTTTATTTTATTAATAACCATTGTCTTAGCAATAATTGCACATTAAATGTTGTTTCTCCTTTCAACTGCTTCTTTATTCTAATTATTATTAGTATTTTGAAGTCATATATCTGTCATGTACAATGCCCATTTAAAATAGTTTAGTGAAGAATCATATTGTCTTTGAAACTAGTGACAATTTAGAGTCATACACAACTTATTGTAATATCAAGACAGAATGTAAACATTCACTGAGAGAGAACACCTGCCTCAATTATGAATGCCTTGCCTATAAGAATAATGTAAGTTTATATTTAAATCTGGGACCAGAAATATCAATATAATATTCAACAATTAGCTTTACAACTTTACAAAATGAATACTTTTGGTGAGTTAAAACTTTAACAAGTTATTCAGAAGGGATTCAGGCATTATTCTTTAATGAGTACTAAAACTGAAGTCTACAGAAAAGCTTTGAGAAGCAATGCTGAAGCTAATCACACTCAGTGTCTCACAGGAAGCCTTCATTTGTAAATTTCCCCAAAGAAAGATGGCACAGCTGTCATGGGTTCATGACTCCCCAAATGCATTTCTTTTTCTCTTCATTAATCCGTCACTAATTCAATCTATCATGCTTGTGTTATAATCATATCTTACATTTCTCTCCATTAAAGTGGAACAAATTACAACATTCTTCATTTTTGAAAATCACTGCTATTATTTCTGCTGTCGATTCCATCTTTGTATTAAGGTGTTTTTCTCTTCATTTCATTTAAAAAAAAGAAAGAAACTCGATCCAGATTAGATGGATTGCCAATGGCAAATCAACTGATCCTAAATGCATTTTAAGATGAACTTGGTATTGTTGTATGTTCTATTAAGAATAAGGATTGTGCACCTTGAAGATTCTAGAAGGTCCAATTTTGTTTCTCAGGTTTTAGATAATTACTAAAGATGAATTCAGATTTCATCAAATTGTATTAAATTGCTTATTTCGAAATAAAAATCTTTCCACCACCATTGATTTGGAATAGCCATATTAGACTACTGCATTTTAGTTGCATTTTCTTGAAAGGCATTTTAAACCTACAGTTGTTGAGAATATAATGGTTAATTTATAAATTAGTATATATAATTGCAAATAAAACTGATCTTTGTAGCTTCTCAATTCAAAGTGCTTCCCTATTGCCCTATAAATATTGGACATTCTGACACAACTAAACCTGAAATAATACTTTCTCCTATGTGAGATTCCTGGTTTACCTTGTAAAAAGAGTTTGAGTATAGTAAGTAGTCTCTGAATAAACACTTAATGAAGATAAATTATAAATATGTTCAATCAAATTTACATGCAACAGGAGTAGCTTGACAAAATTGAAAACTAGTTTCAGAAGTATCAAGAAATACTGATTTAAAATTGACATCTATAGAGAAACTGTGGATTAGGCCAAAAAGAAAAACAGTCATTTGAGATGCCTTTTGAATTTTTGAGATTTAATGGATTTGCCATATAGTGTATCAACATGTAACGCTGAGGTAACCATGCTTTCCTGCTAATGACAAAAACTTTAGAACAGAAAATCCCAGAGATAGAACATAGACAACAAATGGATATCTATCATTACAAATTGTCATCTATTACAATGCTATGTTCATCTGTCTATAGCTATTTGGCCTGATGAACATGTGGTATTGCTATCTTCTCTAATGTTGAACTCTATTCTACCTACAAATTACCTACAGTAATTTATTTTTATATGTACATCCCTGTTTCATAGAGATATATCAGTGTCAGACTAAGATCATAAAACATTTGTCAAAATTACTTTAGTGTCCATGAATTACAATAGTAGAATAATCCACTTTGGTCTACTTTCATTTAATTTTGCTAAACTGTTATCATTTTAGTAAATTGTTTATGGATTGTAACCTCATGGGGTTGCTGCAGATTTTTTCCTCATTTTAAATGAATTATGCTAATATATATTTATTGTAATCCAACATCACCAGTATATGTCCTTTCAACTGTCAAGTTAGTACATTGGTAGGATTCCATACTATTTTCATCTGTTTCTTATATTAACTGAGTTGACCAGGTTATTCACAAAGAAAACACTTAGAAGTGCCAATTATCCAAACATCATCATGGTTTCAAAATATAGAATATCAGAGTATCAGTCTCCAGTCTGATCATTCTGTTTTGCAAATGAAAAGCTTAAAAAGATAGGAGTCTAGTTTATAGACTACCATTATTGATATCGTCTAATAAACCTTTCTGGAATTTAATACATATTCCATTGATAAGGAAAAAGATTTATTTATTTATTTATTTATTTTTATTTTGTGTGAGATCCTTTCATGTGAGAAGCCCTTATGCTTTATGGTTCAAGTTATGTCTCAGACTTGGTGCTGAGAGATATATAACTTACCTAATACTCTTTAGGAAATACATGATTGGTCTCACACAAGTTAGAGTTATAAAACAAGCTATAATGTTTTTACTAGAGATCCTTGCATCTATTTCTAGCACTGTTTAGCTATGGAATTCATCTGGTTTTCATTGGAATGGGAATCTAGGCTGAAGTCCCAAATAAGATTCATTAGACTTGTAGAGCTGATTAGGGTGACAAATCACAATATATATCATCCTATATAGTTATAGCTTAAAAGGACAATTTGTAAAGCTTTATGAAGAATCAATGTAAAGATTCTATTTGTGGAATCAAATCAGGTTATTTTGAATGGATCAAAACAATTGATCGATGAATGTTCACACATGTCCATGCACATTTTTATCAAATCAATTCCAATTAATTTTTATTTATTTTAATATCAAATTTCTCCTCTCATCTATCTCACCAAAGTGACTCAGGGTAGTTTAAAACAACAAATTAGAATAGCAAATTCAGATTGAATTAACCTGATGAAATGAATTCAAATTCAAAGTGAATGAATTTTTAAACTGACTTACAGATTCAAACTGGATCTTATCTGATTTGCACCGAATAATCTACCTTCAGGTTTCTTCCTTGTATATAATGCTAAGGCTCATGCTTTCCTTCTACTTCCAAAGGATTATCAAATTAATATGATGCCAATGGTTTTATTTATTCTAATTTTAACAATATTTCTGTTTAATTGTGACCTGAAAAGCACAATAAAGATACTAACAATGTAATACTTCAAACCAATTTACATTGTAATCAGACATCTGAATCAAGAGGAGGTGAACAATATTTTTTAAACAATAGAACATAGTTCTAATAGTTTTGAAAATCTGTGGAACAAAAGAAACAGACCAAAAGTCTGTCTACAGCTGTCTACAGCTAAAGAGAAAAGCATATAATGTTTCCTTAAGAGTAATCAAAATCCTACACTGATCTGTGTTCCTATTAACTTAAATTTTCTTGGTGGTGAAACATACACATGGACTTCCAGTGTTCATGTTAAAACAGTTGGTTGACACCAATTACTTCCATTTACATTAGAATATAAAAACACCTGTGCTGCAATTATCAATCTGCTGTGCAATTTTCTAAAAAGTATGTCACAGCTCACAACTACAGCACTGATACACCCCAATGTATATTTATCTTATTTCATCTTAGTTAATTTTAATTGCACATGGAGAAGTGATGATGCAGTGGTTAGAATGCAGTATTGCAGGCTAACTCTACTCACTGCCAGGAGTTTGATCCTCACTGATTCTCACTGACTCAGCTCACTGATCCTTACTGGCTCAGCCTTCCATCCTTCTGAGGTCAGTAAAATAAGGACCCAGATTGTTGGGGACAATAACCTGATTCTAGAACTGCTTATAGAGGGCTGTAAAGCACTATGAAGTGGCATATAAGTAAAGGGGCTTGTCTATTTATCTTCCTGGGCAAAAAAAAAAATCATTTATAATTGTAGATTTTCATCCATTAGATGAATTTATAAATTACTCTAAGTTAAATTAGTATTGCTGCATCCTAAAATGGACCTGCATTACTGAAGTACACTGATCAAATGTTTAAGATTGGACTTATGAAGAAAAGCAATTCAATTCATGTGTAGAGTCAAAATTATCATTATCATTATCATTATCATTATCATTATCATTATCATTATTATTATTATTATTATTATTATTATTATTATTATTATTATTATTTCAATTTATATGCTGCCTTTCTCCGGAGACTCAGGGTGGCTTACAATGCATTTAAAAAAAACCATTATAAAACCATTTAAAAATTAAAACATTAAAACCCATTCACACCATTCATGGCTGGATATCACAAGATCACAACAGCAAGATCAACGGCCCCAGGCTTGCCAGAAAAGCAAGGTCTTCACTGCTTTTCGGAAGGTCAATAGGGTGGGGATGGTCTGGACCTCAGGAGGTAACTGGTTCCAGAGAGCTGGGGCAGCCACAGAGAAGGCCCTCCCCCATGGGCCCACCAGCTGGCATTGTTGAGCTGACAGGGCCTGGAGGAGACCAACTCTGTGGGATCTTACCAGTCACTGGGAGCTATGTGGTAGAAGGTGGTCTCAAAGATAATCTGGCCCGGAGCCATGTAGGGCTTTAAAGGTAATAACCAACACCTTGAATTGTACCCAGAGACCAATAGGGAGCCAGTGCAGCTCGCGGAGAATTGGTGTTATGTGGGTGTATCTAGGTGCACCCACGATAGCTCGCGTGGCTGCATTCTGGACCAACTGTAGTCTCCGAACACTTTTCAAGGGTAGCCCCATGTAGAGTGTGTTGCAATAATCTAACCATGAGGTGACA
Organism: Pantherophis guttatus; assembly: GCF_059756535.1. Lineage (NCBI taxonomy): Eukaryota > Metazoa > Chordata > Lepidosauria > Squamata > Colubridae > Pantherophis > Pantherophis guttatus. The sequence goes on from NC_142064.1 coordinate 48,480,211, forward strand.
GGGGCATGAATGACTGTGAGGAGAGCCTCCCGATCCAAGTAGGGTCGCAATTGGTGCACCAGGCGAACTTGTGCAAAAGTCCCTCTAGCCGCAGCTGTCAGATGTTGCTCTAATCTTAGCTGTGAGTCTAGGAGGACACTCAAATTGTGAGCCTGTTCTGAGAGGGACAATTTCTCCCCCCCCCAGAAACAAGGATTTAAGTTTAATTAAATCCTAAATTAAAATTAAAATTTTATCTGGAAAACTGAACACTAATATCTTCAATTTATTTATTTAGAAAATTTATATTGCTGCCTAATTGCACATGGCAACTCAAGGCGGCTTACAAAGGACATAAAACACAATATAAAAGAAATAAAAAGAAAAGTAATAAAAAGAAAAGTAATAAAATAGTAACCCCCAGTCCAGGTACAACACACATTTATACCAGCCATTTAATGGGCTCTATCCCACTTTGGGTTCCCCAGACCCGCTAGTAGAACCACGCCTTCTGAAAGAGTGTTAGAGTGGTGGGGCAGTCTAATCTCTAGAGGGATGATGTTCCAGAGAAAAGGTCCTTCTTCTGGGTCCTGCCAGATGTATCTCCTTAGAGGTAGGGACCTCCTAAGGGGAAGGGATCTGCCTCCCTGTTCTAGTGGGTCAGATAGATGTGACTGGCAAGAGACGGTCCTTCAGATAACCTGGTCCAAAACCATGAAGGGTTTTAAAGGTGACAACCAGCACCTTGGAAGCAAATCGGCACCCAATGCAACTCCCGCAAGAGAGATGATACATGTACATACCAAGGTCTACCCAAAATCATGTGAGCAATTAATTAAGTAGGAATCCACAAATGGCTGTATTTGAACAACATCAGATAAACTTTTCAAGCAAGAAAGATGTCCTGAAGGGATTAATCTTCATTTAAATTTAGTCAATTTCTTTAATTGTAGACTAATGGATACCCAAATGAGAACGAGAGAGAGAGAGTGAAAGAGAGTGAAAGAGAGAGAGAGAGAGAGAGAGAGAGAGAAAGAAAGAAAGAAAGAAAGAAAGAAAGAAAGAAAGAGAGAAAGAAAGAAAGAAAGAAAGAAAGAAAGAAAGAAAGAAAGAAAGAAAGAAAGAAAGAAACCTTAATGAGAGAGAATGAGATGAGAGAATTTGCACTAATCTCCTTACTGCTTATAAAAAATATCAGTGAAAATACCAAATAGTGATCAAGTGCCACTTACCAAAATACCTGCTAAAACTGCAGAGTTTCTTGGTTTTTTTTTTTTTTAATGGAAAGACATATAATTCTTGGGAAAGAAAATAAAACTGCATGACATCTGCAAGCAATGAATGAGATGCAATACTCTAAAATATACAATCAAAATAAAGAGGTGAAGACCAAACAGACTGTGCTTTTTTAATGTTTAATTATCCTGTGTATGATTAATATTTTGTGTGCTCCACAAATTTTCTTTAGGAAGAGTCTTTACACTGCTTTTTTGCTCATGGAGCTTTTTAAGCAAACATAAATGAAGCATACACCACCACCCCTTGCATAGTGATAAAATCAAACCAATTGTTCACATTCAAGGTTTTTTAAAAACAGGGGAGGGACTGAGTGCTAGACAGACTTCATTTCACTTATGGCTGACATTTATATGCCATGCATCACCTGGGAGAAAAACACTTGCAACCTGGGAGAAAAACACTTGCAATCTCAGTGAAATCATCAGTGATTTACTCAGATTAAAGAGCTCTCTAATAATCCTTGTGACTGGAGAGCAGATTTATCATTCAATGAACTTCATGCCTTTCTTTTTGCCTTCCTCAGTGCCCCAAAGCACTATCGTTTTATAACTGTTCCAATCCAGTTTGGCTCATTTTACAAGAGCCAGAGAACCGATCTGAATCCTCCTGATTCAGTTCAGGATTCAGCAAGAACCAATAGGTGAGAGCTCATTAAAGAGACATTAAACCTGGAACTAAGGAAACATTTCCTGACAGTGAAAACAATTAACCCATGAAACAGCATGGCTCCTGGAGCAGTGGATACTCCATCACTGGAGGTTTTCTGGGTCTGTTTCTGAGTTTCACATAAGGCATTCTGGGATTATCATTTTCTAATGTCATTCTGCAGTTTGACATGATTTTAATATTCAATCAAGCATATATTGATTTGTTTAATATTCATTAGCATTCTCAATTATCTAGCTTTCATTAGTAATAATATCTCTTGTTCCTCAGACTTTTCTAAACTGAGCATCTCCCTTTCCATTCATGACTCTAATCTATGTTGGATTATTTTGCTAGGTTGTAAAATTAAGGATATTGTATGACAATTTGTTACATCTCATTTCTTGGATATCGGTTATTATTACTAAACAGGCTACTTTTTTTTTTTTTAAATTTAAGGAATGAAGTTATTGCATTTGAAGTTATTTTCAACTTATTTTATTGCTTTGAAGGGTGATCTTTCACCGAAGTAATAAATGAAGCATGTTTCTGTTTTAAAAATGACCTTCAAGCATACAGCTGTTGTGCTGCATTTTCAAGCTCTCTCTTAATCCTCAGAGTGAGATTTCTATTTTTGGTTTTTTTTTTATTCATTGAAAGCTGCCACTTTAATGTATTAGCAGCTGTGGCTCAAGTTAAAAGCACCTTAGTAAATATCAAAGCATGTACAAGTTCCTACTGCAACACAGGATTGCTTGTTCTTTTTTTCTTTTTTCTTTTTTAAAGAAATGCTTCATCTGCCTACAGATTTATGATTTGATTGCTTATTTGTACCTTATGACTATCATTAAGTGGTGTACCTTATGATTCTTGATGGATGTATCTTGTCTTTTTATGTACACTGAGAGCATACGCACCAAAGACAAACCCCTTGTGTGTCCAATCACACTTGGCCAATAAAGAATTCTATTCTATTCTATTCTATTCTATTCTATTCTATTCTATTCTATTCTATTCTATTCTATTCTATTCTATTCTATTCATTTAAGGGTTGATTTATTATTGACCATCCCACATAATATTGTGGCATTTTTGGTGATCTGCCTCAGCACAGAAACTCAAAGCATCAGGTTGACAGAGATTAAGAGATTTGAGAGCAATTCTAATTAGAAGAAACTAATAATGAAGTTTCAAGAACACTTCTGGATTAGCACTTTCCATTGAAACTCTTCTCCGTTGGAATGGAGAAGTCCGATATTGTTATGCAATAAGTCAGCCTAGGTAATATGCTGTCCTCTAAACATGTCAGTTTGGCCACTTTGGCTGGCAGAGCAATCCTATAGTATCTCTCTCTTCCCCCCGCCCCCAATTAGTTGCCCTGTATTTAATGGAATTTATTCCCAGATGGGAATCAATGTTGTTGTTTTTTCACTGAAATTCTGTTTCTTGTTCCTATGCATACTGTATATAGGAGCATATAGTGCTTCATGTATGCATTGTACAACTATGCACCAAAGTTTGCTTTTGTATCACCAAATAGGCAAGATTAACCAATAGGATTCCACATTGTTTCAGTTTAGTGCTGCTCAAAAATGTAGTGTAGAGATTTTTATTAACACAATGTTTTTTACTATTGTACTTGAGAGAAAGTAAGAAATACTAATTGCATTGTATTCTTCCATATAATCTCTCTCTCCCTCCCTCCCTCTCTCTTCTCCCTGGTTTTCCTGCATTCTTTGTTTTCATGAACTGCTTCACAATAATAAACAGTGCACTTTTTCTTTAGATATTCTGTATGGAGATATAGTTTTGCAATCTAAGCTACCAATCTAAAAATACTTCTTCCATGTATTTCATCCTGATTCTTCCCATAGCTGGATACCTAACAATACAGATGGCATTTACTTTGATACTTTAAACGTATTTATTATCTCAGAGATACATTTATCTTTTGTTCCAGCTAGATAGCTGGTAAAGCTTTTGCTTTGTCTGGAGAAGATCCAAAGTTCACTTGCTGGCATCTCCTGTGAAATGATGTTGAATAGCAGGGCTGCAAAAGACATCTGTCTGAATCTGTAGTGCTCCTGTTGGTCAAAAGCAGACAGTTCAAGGCTAAACATAGCAACAATCTGAATCAATATGACACAGTTCCATATGTTAATTTGCACAAACAGTGCTCCCCTCCCTCCACAGGATCACAGAGTTTCTCCCTTACACACAGACACACAAACACATTTTCATTCCCTTCTTCCTCTTCTGATCTAAAGTAATGCTATGTCAAGTCTTGTTGCATTAGGTGCCAGCTCAAGAAATCCTAAATCAGTTTATGTAGTTGCCAGAAGATGTCAGAGTACCATCTGGAAGTACAGTATCTGCATGACAAGGGGATATAATAAGAAAAGACTCTTACAAATAAATAGTATCACCAAGCGAGAGAATAAAATAAAATGATATTGATCCACACGGGATGAGATGCAAAGGAAAGATAAAATGCAATTGGGAGTAAATTATAAATAGTTTTTACAGTATATGAACATCTTAATCTTCTCATTCAAAAGAATTAAGTGTATTTTAATGCTTTAGCATGAGAATTGATAGCCTAATATTCAGTTTCAGTGGTATTAAATACATTGAGGTAACTAGTTAACAAGAACAAAATATCTAGTTGTTCAATAGACAGTTCAAAATTATTTAAATTAAATGGTAAAATAAATGTACAAGTATTCAGAAGTAGAAGAAATCTTTCAGGATAAGTTTATATCCAACTAATTGTAAAAATACCTTTTACATAGCTATTTATTGCCTTAATGAAATTATGGACTGAAATAAACATATCTCATGGCTGAATATCAAAAATGGAAAATAAATAATATGCAGAAAATTACTTACTATTAATAGCTTACCAGATCATAAGGGAACTCTGTTGTTTATTTGTAACATGGCAGTTTGTGTTTGTGATAGCTATCACTTGGGGGTATTTTACTGAACCTTAACAAATGACGGCCTGGTATCCCTTCTTCCCATAATGAAAGCAAAGGATTTTTCTAAATGAAATTTGTATTGTAGAAACGGTTTTTTAAAATATCAGATTGTGGCTTTTTGATATAAAAACTTTCAGGAACTTATATTTATGATCCATTTCTGTCACTCTTCATCAAAATGTAGTACTCCTTCAGTTTGCACACTTTTCTGAATTTTGTCATATCACTTAGCTAACAAAAGGCATAGAAACAAACATTTTGCACCAAAACATATTCTATGTTAAAAACAGCATTTTTCACTGATAGTTGGTGCACATCAAAAACACCTAAATATTGAAACAACGATCGATTGGAATAGACTTTTAAGTGAATATTCTGCAGCCACAGCAGAAAACAAAGCCTGGGATGAGTTTTGATGATGTTCTACTCTGTCCTCACAAAGTTAGCTAACCTTTAAAAAACAATCTGGTCTTTCCAGTTTAAACTGTTCCTTGGGGTCACCAGGTGGCTGCCTCTTCCAATCCCTCATATTGAAAGACATGATACATGGACACATGGTAGATACTGATCCACACACACACATTCTCCACAGTATGGAACATAAACAAAAGAAAAAGAGAAGTATTCCTTCGAATTTATTTATTAATGAAATTTATTTGCTGTCTAACTCACTATTGAAATATTTTGGGTCCTTCATAGAGTCTAATCATCAAACAACTGACTGACTTGCTTGAAAGGTAAGCTACAACTGGTGGTTGTGTGTGTGTATGTGTGTGTGTGTATGTAAATATTCCTATGGAGAAGCTAGACAGAAAGAAAGCAGGTGGAATACTGGCCATAACCTCAAAGGTAAATATTTGCATATGCACTACTGTGCTTAAGTTATTAAACGAGTGATGAAAGGCTAAATATACTAGACACATAATTTGTCCAGTTCAAGCTAACTTTGAGTCAATTTGAAAAGCAAAGACTGAATTTATTTGGTTGGTTGCTAGTTTTTCCTTTGGTATTGTCATTCCTTCACTTTGTGTGCATCACATTTCCTTGTGCTTTTTTTTTTATTATGAAGACTTATAACTAGATTTAAAAGTCTACATTGATTTGACTGCTAAGTTTACAGAGGAAAATTCTTGGTTCTTGTGAATGCTAATGACTGGAATGCCAATGCAAGCCTGAAGGTTCAAAGGCATCACACAATTAATAAGACAAAACACACACAAAGAGTGCCCATGAATCCATAAATTCAGCAAGCCATCTTCAACTTTATTATCAGAATTCTCCCTCCAAAAGTTTTAAGTTGGTGACTACACATGGTGTCTAGATTTGGAAGAGGGTGGCAAATTCTAGGTTACAATCTTTAATGTTGAGTACAAAACAGAAAACTGACAGTAAATCAAGAGAAGCTATGTGGCAAAGATCTTCATCAAATCAGAGAGATCATTAAAAACAAATGCAAATTGCTTCTTGATTCAGCCAGCATTGCCTTCATGATGTGAATTTCTTTGTCAAGGCAAATCCAACACCCTTGCCATAAACCTAATGCAGATTAGAGAAGGAAAGGGATTCCAATCTTAAAAAGTTTCTAAAAGGCTCAAGTACATTCTAAGTACATTGGTTTTTAAAAAGGAATACTTTCCAACTTTTTAGGCAGTCATTTAGCTTTTATGAGGTATATCTCCAAAGTAGAGCTTCATAATTTATTTACACTTCTCTGGCTGGAAAATGAACCCATTTACAACCCCCAGACATGAGGAATGGCTCTGCATTTTTAAAATTTCTTATCATCATATAGTGGATCCCCATTCCATTTTGCCAAGAGCTACCAATCATAATATTCTGCATTGCTTTGACTAACTTATATACATTCCCAACTATGAGTTTTTGATATTTTTTACCCCATTTACATATGTAAAATCATTAGATATATTATAGAATAAAAAGATAAAATTCTACTAGAAAGGGAGAGGCAGTATTAATCTAAACCATTACAATAACTGAAAGCAAAGTGTGCTCAGAAGTGAACAAGTACCGGGATTATCTGAGCTCATATCTATTATTTCTGCTTTTTAACTCCACATATCAATGTCAGACTACAAGAGAAATAAACAGATTTGTGTCCATTTAAACTCTGCATGTTGCCTTTTTAAAATTCCTATTTATGAAAGATTATCTGCATATGTATAATATGAGCCATTTCTACAGTGACCATATTTTGGGGGGAAAATAAAGGGGCAATAAACCTGAAAAGGGAACAAATCTAAAAGAGGTTCTTAAGAATATTTTTTAATTGTTTATATGTATAATTTTGCTTTACAAAGGTAAATTGAAGAGCAACTTTACAAAAATGCATATTCTTATAAAAATAACTACAATCCAACAATATATGTAAATTAATTTTTAAAAAGACAATTTGATTTCCATATTTTTCACATCAGTGTGAAAGATTGCATTAAGTGGCACTGTTTGCACAGTAAAAGTTAAATGACCAAAATAAAGGACAACATGAGTTTTTGAAAAGAAATCTAAAAGACATCTTTATGAAATAAAGGACTGTCTGGATGTATAAACACTGTAGCTATATCTACCTGTTCATTACAACATCTATCTGCCTAACACTATACCTTGGTCTAAATATTTTGCTTTGTATAAATGGCTTTTGTGTTAAATTTATTGGAAAGAAAACTGATGAACAAGTCTTTTCACTGTAACTAATGAGGAATCTCTGGATGCTTTGGAATTCCCAGAGCTGTAAGGAATCACTACAAAAGGACAATTGTCTTATGCAATGCACCTGCTTTGTGATATATGGCCCTGTGCTGGAAAAATTGATAAATCCCAAGTCCAGAAGGTACCAAGCCTCAAGAGCCTCATCCAGATCTCTTACAAAAGACTTTTTAAAGTGCTGTGATAAATGGAAGCTGTGGAGCTGTTTTGTGATGCTTGATCCTAATTGCAAAATAAGAGCCATGTTCTGTCATTGAATCTCTGTGTATACATACACCAATTTGCCACAGAAGAAACAACTTGATCAACAAAACAATAACAACACAAAATGCACAATGATACAATAAACTACATGCATTTTAACTTTGAGGGGAATCATAAGTTATTATTCAACCAGAGACAAAGTTCTTATGAACTTGTATTTGAAGTGCCTGCATCTAACATTATCTTGCTTTTAGAGTTTGCAACCTGGCACCTGCTTGCTAAAGGTAGCCATTAGGATGCAGCTTCAAAACACATCAGAAGTCATAATGGTGTCAAGTAAACACTTCCTTCTTAAGCATACAAAATAAATATGAATATGAAAGAGGATGAAAAATAATAATGCTCCCTGGATTACATTTCCTTATCATTTATCACTTTAGTTGTGTCTGGGTGCTTACTTATCATTTTGTCTAAATGAAGCATGCTACAACAGACACTTTTATTATTTTTTAAAAAATAATTTTTATTAAACAGTTTTGAAGTTTTTTGAAAACAAAAATCTTTTACAATTTTTTTCTTTTCAACAATTTTGCATCGGTAAACATTTTTTACATATCCATTTTTTCTCCCTTATTTCAATTTATCCTTTATACATATAATTCTAATATTGATTTATTTACATATTTACATATAGATAACAGTGTACACAATTTCATTCCTACGATCTGCATCTTTTCTGTTTCCTCTTGTTTGTTACTGCATTTCCACTCCTATATCTTCCTCATTTACTTTTTCCTTGCCTTTTATCCCTCTCCTCTAACCATTCATACCATTTCTCCCACACTATATAATATTCTCTTTCCTCTTTTTCTTGTATTTCCTTTGTAAGTTTGTCCATTTCTGCACACTCCATTGTGCAATGGAGAAATTAGAAAAGAAAACTTTTCTAATCAGATTATCTTCCGTTGGTGTATTGTTATTTTTCCAATTTTGTGCATATATGATTCTTGCTGCTGTTATAATATGTATAATTAAATATTGTATTTTTTTCGTAAATCCCTGGGAATATTCCTAATAAAAGCAGAAACTTTTAAAGGTTTATTTAAATATCATCTTATAGATAGAAATGCCAGCTAACATTAACTGTCTTGAAAGTTGTATTAAAAAACAGCCAGGCTTTCAATCTTCTGATGCAGAAAACAAGGCTGATTCTATTAACCATCAAGAGGATGAGCACCTTGACCGTGTTGTTCCATTAAGAAAGGACATTCAGAAAGAAAGCAAAATGAGTCCACACATGAAACTGATTATTTACTTTCACAGGACTGATCCCCTTGTGGCTGAAAGGGAGTAATCAACCCTTTAGTGGCTCTGAGCATACCCCAGAGAAGCTCAGGTTGTATGCTGAAACAGCTTTCTGCATTTAGATTAATTTTCCGGATATATTCCAAACTCATTCACAGAAGCACTGAATTGGAAGGGGTTATTTAAGGCCATCAGATCCAACCCCCTGCTCAGTATGGAAATCTAAATTAAAGTAAGCCTGACAGATGGTAGTCTAGCCCTGTTTAAACACATCCAGTGAAAAGAGAATCACACTTTCCTACATAATTGGCTTCATCGTATGAAAAGGACAGGCTCTGCCATGCAGTAATGCAATACACTCTCTCTCAGGCAGCACCAGGAAAATAGACTGGCGGCTAGGAGATAAAACCAGAAATCTACACGTTCACAGTATTTTTTTTAAAAAATACAAACCCGATATATATATCACGACTCACATAGGATCTATTTGAGGAAGTAACTTCTGAAATTGCCTTGAATGGGCATTGAAGAAAATAGAGAAACTATTACTGACAAAGAAAGCTGTTTTCTCTTTGCCACCATCATAACATACTTGGCCATAACTGAAACAGAACAATTCAAATAGATTTAGAAAAAGTCAATGAGGATAATCAAAAGGCTAGAAATTAAGTTCCAAGAAAAGACTTGAGAAGAGAAAACCAAGGCAGACATGATAACACCCTCTAAATATCTGCAGAGATAGAATAAGATCAAATCCTTCTCTGTCTTGATTCACATACTTCAGTGATTCTGAACCTCAGCAACTTTAAGATGTGTAGCCTTCAACTCTTTGACTTCAACTTCCAGGAGAATTCTGGAGGTTAAAGGCCAGACATCTTAAAACTGCTATGGTTGCGAAATACTGACATAAACTATTATGATGCTCACACAGTCAGCCAGATTTGCATTTTTGTCCATCTATCAAATTCTACCCAAGGACTTGGGTAACAGATGGTTGATGTTTAATGGTGTTAAAGGTATTGTCACAGAATGTAAGCTGTTCCAAGTAAAGTTGCCTTTTGCAATTGACTGAGGATGATTTTGTCAATACTAATGGTGTTCAAGTAGTGCTCCAGATGTTTTGGGATTGCATCCCATCACTAGTGGTACTATCTTTGCTTTTTTTTGCCACAGTTGTTCTCTTTTTACTTGCAGGTTTTGTATTTTATGATTTTCTCCATTTCTTTTTCTTCTATTCTGCTGTCTTTGGGTATTGCCACCACCACTGCCATACTTTCTTTCTTATCAATAATTGTTAAGTCTGGAGTGTTATTTTGCAGATGCTTGTCTTACCCTATTTATCTTCAGGGAAGATATCAGAAGAAATCCAGGTTGTTATTTCACAATATTTCCAGCAATTTGTCCTTAAATATGTTTGCAACCGACAGGTCAGAAGTGTTAATAATGTACTCTGAAAAAATGGCATAGCCTGCTCAAGGCTGAATTAATACAAGCATATTCATGTTAACACTGACCTCATCAAATTACAAGATAAGTCAATTTTATTCTCTATCTCTTGCCATTGTTGAAGTCTGAAAGACAGGAAGAAAGAAATGAAGGGGGGGTTAGCCTCACATGACATTTTATATGTTTAGCAGGGAAGATAGACCATGACTTCTCAACTGTCCTTCACATTAACAAACTGAAAGCACACTTCTGTTAGTGTTCATCCAAGTCTGGTCCTTTATTTCTCTTCTAACAGCAGCACAGTGATGCTACCTGTTTTTTTCAGATGACAATCCAAGTACAAATGAGACAACTGTACAGTAGTGAACTTTTAACACAAAATAACCCTGATTAGGCCCTAATAGCAAGAATATGTCACCACTTTGCTCATAGTACATTTTTGCTACATTTAGCATTCTTGGCAAGAAAATCTTCAGGTGAAAGAAATCTATAAATGGTTGGCTTTAGTTGAGGGTCATGTTCTTAATAAAGGAAAACACATATATTTGTTTATTTCTTGAAAAAAAAGAGAATTAAACAAAGATGAACAAATAACTATGCAAAACAATGAAAGTTATGAAGATTAAGAAACTCACATACATTTCTTACTGAATTTATATATTTTTAATTCAAATTCAAATGATAATTGCATTTCAAAATGCATCTATGTTATGAACACTTTTATTAATGATACTGTAATCTTATATTGATCTGGAACTATCAATTACCAGTCTTCCCGTTGATGGTGCTGCTGAACAGATTGCTAAAATAGAATTTATTATTCTGTGAAAGAATAAAAACTTATATTTATGTTGGTCATTAGGAAAGAGACTGCTAAGCCAAGGAGACAAGTCAAATAGGGAATAAATCTGGAATCCCTAGATGGGTACCAGAGGGAAAAGTATGGCCATTCCCTTGAATGCCATTGAAATTTATCTAGTCTCACCCAAATGCATCATCTGAGAAGGTTCCTGTGTATAGGCTTGAGCAATAAAGCAGCTAATTGAATTCTTCGGGTGTGGGTCTGGTTGTCTGTGCCTGACATCTCAAAACAGAAGAGATACAAACTGCTTTTAAGTTTGGTTTATAATAACTTAGTTGGAATTCCTAGAATCTAGTTTCCAATGTTTATTCAGAATCTGGATTATTTTGCCTGTGCATGGATCAAGACTTGTAAATATTGTATGCTTCTTTTAGGTTACTGTCCTATATTCAGTTTGAAATAAACTTTCCATTAAACTCCATTGAAAAAAAAGAGGGGAGGGAATTGGAAGGTTCAATTTAATTTGTCTGCCCTCTTGATATTTTAGGTTTTTATTATTTTCCTCTATTTCAAGGAAAAGTGATCAGATGATGCTAACAAATGCAGGATGCAAGGAACTAATCCTTTCCCCTGTATCTTTTTACAGGATTTATTTTTTTAAAAAAGTACCTATTTCCTTCCATTTAGAGAAATAAAAACCAGGTATGATAGTTGTGAATTTACATACCATCTGCATTATTTTATATTTACAAATCTGTGACAAATTACTCAATATATTTTAAAAAACAGTTTCTAGTATAATGTCTATATTTTAAATTAATGTTTATTGTGTTATAGTAAAGACAAATTTACTTTATCAGAGGTATAATTCAAAGTAATATATAAACAATTAAGTCCAACGGGAATTGGTTAGTGAATGCATTAAATGCTATACCTAATATTGTTTTGCAGATAATTTGCCCATATGGCAACTCATCATATATACAATGAAATTCATTATGCTTTGGATCATAAATAAAATCTGACTGTTTTCTAAAGAAAAATAATGACACCAAATAAAGAATGCTAAAATAATGGGTTTATGCTTACAGATTTTTGCAGCATTTGATCAGCATAAATTTGACTATAAAATATTTTAAACTCTTGCTGTAATTTTTTGTAATTTAAGGTAAAAATATAGTTCCAATTTCAACTTGACATTTTCCATATAGTGCAAAGGCAAATTAATTCTCTTAATTATGTTAGTTTAAAGGGAAAGCTGAATATTTAAGGACAGTGTTAAACATCTTTTTGCCTTTTTTTTTTTTTTTTTTTTTTTGAGATTTTCATTCCTGGTGTTTTATCAAAGGATTTTGTACCATTTGGCTCCTAACTGAAAACATTTCTCTTTTACTTTTGACTGACAGCTACCAGTAATAGATGTCATAAAAAGAGCCCTCAGCGAACAAACAAATAAATTCTAAATATTTTATTCACCTTTGTTAGGCTGCATGCTGGATGAAATGAACAGCTGCAGATATGCTTTATCATGTATATTAAGCTAGTAAAAAATGGATCACAAGCCAGGAGCTTAACATCATGGAAAACTTACTTTCTCAGATAGTTGTGACTCTCTGGTTCTTAAACCATTAGATACTGAGTGTGTCATACAGATGGCAAATTCATTCCCTGTGGAGTGATGTTGCTGTCAATAGCACTGTACCAGATGTACCATGAATATACACACAAGTGTTCACGGCTGGAATAGAAATGCCAAGAAGAAGCAAGAATGAGAGAGGAAAATTAAATGAATCAACTGTAATGATATCATGACACGTTTTCCAATATTGCAATTAAACAGTTAATAAGTATTAAAAATTTAAATTATAGATGCAATTATACATGTGTTGTTGCATATGAATGCAAAATAAATAAAAACATATTATTGCTATCCAGCTCATACTGGTTTAGGTTATTAAGGATTTATGTTAGTATTATAGGCCCGTCAATCAACCAGAAGTGATCATTGATTCCTCACTGATAGCTGAATCTATATTTATACTGGTTTCTACTGGGATTTATTTATGGATATCCTAAATAAACAACAAGCAGGAATTAAAGTCACCCGTAGAAATCCTTGCGGTTGTTTGTGAAAAATTGTACAATGAAAGAGGAAAAATTGGGGGGGGGATATAATACCAATACCAATATAATAGTGTACAATTTACTGTGTGGTGTTAGCTTCTGGAAGGTTGTTAACATTCCTTCTTTCATTGTGACAGCATTTTTTAAAACAAAGAAGCAGAAAATTCTAGCTTTTTAAATATATAGTTAACTTAAATTCTTAAAGAACTGGCACCTTATGAGTAATTATAATTTTATGACTTTTTGATTGAAGTTTTTTTTAAAAAAATCTACTATTCTTCTACTCCATTTCTACCATAAGGGACAAAAATGTCATTATTGGTTCCTTATTTATTTAGTAAGATATATTTATGCTGCCTTTCAGCCTCTGATTAGACCATAGTTGTAATTCTTCAAAATAAATATTTTATTTATTTGATTTATTCCATTTGTATAGTTACTATTTTGCATATGTGACTCTGGGCAACTCTCAACAATTAAAAATAGCAAGAAGAATAAAAATGTAAATAAAATAGCATAAATATACTTAAACCACTATTAAAAACTCAGTTTATCACAGACCATCATCATAATCAACAATTAAATACAATCAATGCATCCAATTCAATATAACTATTGAAAAATTTCATCACTTCTACTGGACCCCCAAGCAAGGAGGCCCATTCATATCTTTAGGACATTCCTATAAACCAAAAGGGTCAGGGCCTATCTAGGTTCTTGAGGATTGATGATCCAAAGGGTGGGTGCCACACCTGCTACAGTACAAAAAGAGTCTTTTTGGGGGTCCCACTAAATGATATCTGTGCAGCATGCAGCAGCCCAGTGGCCGCAGCCTCGGCATCTCCCCGCAGCCACCGGGCTGGCGGAATGGAAGCGACGGCGTTGGCGATTCTGCCCCTCATTGGGGCTCCAGGGGATTCGCAGGAGTTTCCTGCGAGACCCAGTAGTGGATGGAGGTGACTTCGGAGGGCTGGCGACATTGATGTTGGCACTGGCTGTGACACTGTGATGAGTGGCTGTGGGGGATGACATCAGAGAGGGCAAAGAGGGACAGGAGACCTGCATTGGGAGAGCGAGGGACACTCTGACCATTATACCAACTATGCCACCAACGTTTGTTTTTGGGACTGCCTGTTGCGGCCATGGGGGTGTGACCCACTTGGAGAGGGCCCACCCCTGGTCGTTCCAGCGGCTCTCCCCCCTCCCTCATGTGGATGGGGGTGAGTTAGAGGCATTGTTGACCCCATTGGCCATGAAAGATCTCTGGCCAGGTCTTCTGTGCCTTGTGTGGTCTATTAGCCTCTGTGAGGCTATTTATCATCTGGAGGTGGCCTCTGAACAATGTGACATCTGCCTCCCATGGACTTTTTTATGGCCTCCTGATTCGCCTAAGGTGCAGCCACCGGAGTCTCTTCCTGGCCCGTGGTCCTGCAAATTGGTGGTTGTCATCAATGCTTCCCAATTGTAGAGGGATATACCCTGGATCTCAAGTCTGGTATGGAGTCGCACGATGACTGTGGTTCTTGGCCCTTCCCAGCTTTTGTGAAAGGGTGGCTGGTGTCGACATCTGCCCCCAAAATGGCTTAAGACTCCATCACTGCTGTGAGAGAGCAGTGGAGTTTATTGACTTGGACCTGACTGGATACCCCTTTTCCGTAACTTGGACCAACTTGATTAACCCCCTGGCCATGGGCTTGCCCCGATTATTTAGATGTATTTGCCAGCGGAGCTTCTTATTCTGTGAGATTCCCCTCTCTTGCAGGTGTGGCCCTCCACTCTATCGAGGGCCTACCTTTATGACGGGCTTTGGCACCCGGAGAGGTGGCATGTCGCAAAAAGGGGATTGAGGGGTTTTCGGGAAAATTTTTAGATAGATTTTTAATCTAGGGGCGGGAGGGTTGTGTGGGTTTGGGGCTTAACCCATGGTGGGAGGGGTCTGGCCCAGCTGCCAGTTGGGCCACGGAGGGTGCGGATTCCAGGGGTAAGGGGGGCATTAGAGTTCATTCTGCTGAGGGCTTTTCTATCAATATGTGCCCACCAGGCTTCCGTGCATTCCACCAGCCGAGAGCTAAGGGCAGGGGCAGGGGGGTGGCAGTTATTATAAAGAAAGGTCTTGATCCGAGGGAGATCACTGTTCCACAGATAGCCGGATGTGAGTCCCTTCTTGTGAAGTGGGGCCGTGGAGTGCAGATAGGCTTGTTGATCACGTACCTGGCTCCCTGCCATGTGTCAGTGGCCCTGCCTGAGCTGCTCAACGTCATAGCCGAGGTGGCGGTTGATACCCCCAGACTTTTGGTCATGGGGGATTTCAACCTGCCATCCATCGGTGAAACGTCTGAGGTGGCTCGGGAGTTCATGGCTTCCATGATGGCCATGGACCTGACTCAGTTAATTCATGACCCTACTCACACAGGTGGGCACACTCTGGACTTAGTTTTTATCTCTGGTCAGTGGTCGAGTGGCCTTGATACAGGGGATATAGTCATTGAACCCTTGTCATGGTCTGATCACTCGCTCCTTCGACTTGACTTTCTAACTGCTACACCCCGCCACAGGGAGGCGGGACCGACTAGGTGGTTCCGCCCCAGGTGCCTGATGGATCCTGATAGATTCCAGATGGATCTTGGGCCATTTCCTGAGACTCTGGCTCATGACTCAGCTGAAGACCTGGGACAGTGCGGCCGCCGGAGCTTTGGACCGTGTTGTGCCTTTGCGGCCTCTGACCCGGGACCGAACTCACCTAGTTCCTCGGTTCTTCGAGGAGCTGAGGGAGATGAAGCACTGGAAAAGACGCCTGGAGAGCGGTTGGAGGACCAGCCGTTCCGAATCCGAACACTGGTGAGGTCTCATATTAAGACCTACCTAGTGGCGATAAAAGCGGCAAAATTTAGCTATTTTGCTGCGCTTATTGCATCATCAGATAATCGCCCAGCCACCCTGTTTAATGTGACCCGCTTCCTCCTCCATCTGGGAGCACGGGATGATCCCTGTAGGGTCGAGCTAAGGATTTTGTGCAATATCTGTATGATAAGATTGCTCAGATTTGGGAAGGCCTGGCCTCTGACTGGGTAAGTCCGGATGGGATGATTGAGGCAGGTCTTGAGAGTGTTATCTGGGAGGAGTTTGATTCTGTGGCTCCCGAAGACATGGACAGGATTCTGGGACGGCTGAATGCGACCACATGTTTATTGCACCCGTGTCCCTCCTGGTTGGTGCTGGCTTCCTGGGAGGTTACATGAGGCTGGCTCCAGAAGATTATTAACGCTTCTTTGTCGAGGGTATCCTGCTGACTGCCTTGAAAGAAGCAGTGGTGAGGCCCCTCCTCAAGAAGCCCTCTCTGGATCCGGCTGTTTTGGCTAACTATCGTCCAGTCTCCAAACTTCATTTTATTGCTGAGAGTGTGGTGGCGTGGCAGCTTCCACCGTACCTGGATGAAGCTGTCTATCTAGATCCGCTCTAGTCCGGCTTCAGGCTTGGGCACAGCACAGAAACGGCATTGGTCGCGTTGGTGGATGATCTCTGGAGGACTCGGGATAGGGGTTGTTCCTCTATTCTGGTCCTGTTTAATCTCTCAGTGGCTTTTGATACCATCGGCCATGGTATCATGTTGCACTGGTTGGAGGGGTTGGGGTGTGGGGCACCACTTTGTGGTGGTTCTCCTCCTACCTCTCTGACCAGTTGCAATCTGTGTTGGCAGGAGGGCAGCAGTCGACCCCGACGCACCTTGTTTTGGGGTGCTGCAAGTGTTGGTCCTCTCGCCCCTTCTGTTCAACATTTATGGGTGAGATCATCCGTGGCTTTGGGGTGGAGTTCCATCAGTTCACTGATGACACTCAGCTGTACATCTCCACCCCAGGCCACCACAACGATGCCCTTGAAGTGATGTCCTGGTGCCGGAGGCCGTGCGGGCCTGGATGGAGAGAAACAGGCTCCGACTCAACCCTTCCAAGACCGAGTGGCTGTGGCTTCTGGTGTCCCGATATAGCCAGCTGGTGCCATCGCTGGTTATTGGGGGTGAATCACTGGCCCCCACGGAGAGGGCTCACAACTTGGGTGTCCTCCTGGATGCATGGCTGTCTTTAGAAGAACTTATGACGGCCGTGGCTAGGGGGGCTTTTTATCAGGTTCGCCTGATACGCCAGTTGCGTCCCTTTCTGGATCGGGACTCCCTATGCACAGTCACTCAGGTACTCATCACTTCCCACCTGGACTACTGCAATGCTCTCTACATGGGGCTTCCCTTGGGGTGCACCCGGAGGCTCCAGTTGATCCAGAACGCGGCTGCGCAGGGGATTATGGGAGCGACGGGGCGCTCCCATGTGACACCTCTCCTGCGTGAGCTGCACTGGCTTCCGGTGGTCTTCCAGGTGCGCTTCAAGGTGTTGGTGACCACCTTTAAAGTTCTCCATGGCTTAGGGCCGGGGTATCTACGCGTTCTGGACCAGCTGGAGCCTCCGGGTGCACCCCAGGGGGAGCCCCATGTAGAGAGCGTTGCAGTAGTCCAGGTGAGAAGTGAATAGCCTCCCACTGGCCAGTTTGCACAGAGAAGGCCTCCTCAGGGTGCCGTCAGCCAGACAATGTCGGCTGGTGACCCCCAAGGGGAGAGCCTTCTCTGTGGCGGCACCTGCCATCTGGAACAACCTACCCCAGAGATACGCATGATACCAGACCTCCAGACTTTTCGTCAGGCCCTGAAAACTCATTTATTTCATCTAGCTGGGCTGGCTTGATCCCATCCTTTTCGGTTTTAATTTGAAATTGGTTTTAACTGGGTTGTTTTAAATTGTGGGCCGAAATTATTTAATGTCTTTTAAACTGTTTTTTAAATTTTATATGTTATGTTTTGGCACAGAGTCACAACAGAAATTTCAAATCTTGAATCCAGATGAACTAATTGCTTTCTGCAAAAGCTCACATCCTGTTTGCTTCTCTTTTATGTCTTATGGGAGGGACCAATCATCTCCAAGCCTTACTCACAAGTTGACCCTGTTTCTTTAATTGTTCCTGTCTCCTGGCAACTCTGCACACGCGCACACTGGAAACAGGCTCACGCTGTTCTTCTGACTTGCTGATGTCAGACTCCGGAGACTCTGGAGGCAGCAAAGAACTACCAGATGGCCTTGGCCCCCTCTCTGCCTCCGACTCAGAGCCATTGTCTGAGCCTTACTCAGACTCCAGGACTGACCCACGTTCCTCCCCAACCTACTCACTGTTCAAAACTGCTGCCAGCTCTGCTGACCACTGGCAGGCCACAACACTAACACACATTGCCACATTTGCATCATCTGCAGCTTCTGAATGCTTTCAAAGACAATTTCATATAATATGCATTGCAATAGTCAAGATGGAAGGTCACAAGGGCATGACTGACTGAGAACAGAGTCTCCCAATCCAGAGATGGGTGCATTTGGTACAAATTGCACAGCTGTGCAAATGCTCTCATGGCCACAGCTGCCAACTATGCTTCAAGCAGGAGTTACAAGTCCAGAAAGACCCCTAGATTTTGCAAAGGATCAGTTTGGGGTAGTGTCTCTCCTTCCAGAACAAAAGATGGTAAATCCCTGGAACCAGTCTTGCCAGGGTTGAGCTGAAGCCTGTTATTACCCATCCAAATGCAACCTCCAGATACAGAGACTGGACATCAAGATGTAATTTTCTAGGGGCAGAGATATAAAATTGGTGTCATCAACATTTTGATTATTTCTTTCTTCAGGACAATGGATGAGTTCACCTAGTGGTTTGGAAGAAAGAAAGTATGGACCCCTATGACCTCTACTTTCAAAAACATCATACTAAATAAGAAGAGCAAACATTCAATTACCATTCAATAAAGCAGCATTATATTCTGTGTGTACCTGAGCTTCAGAAGAAGGAATCCAAAGAATCGTTCAGGTGAAAGTCTTCTGTAAGCTAAGAACCATCACTGTGAAGGCCTTGTTCACTGTATGTACTGTGTCTATCCTTATTAAGAATGCGGTTTGAAACTGGATTTCCATCATACTGATCCTTATATGATTAAACCCAATGTGTATTTAAATCCACCTATGATAACACAAATTCTAGCAAACATTTAAAATGCATGCATCTTAGATGTCAACATTGGATAATACGACTCCAATAAGGAAATAAGAATAAGATCAGGAAAATCTTTTCCCTCTCATCTTTCCTTCTCCAGGAAGTTCCTAATACTGATTACTCATTTTAAAGAACATTCCCTATTCATAGCCATGGATGTCCGATTACCAAGCAGGTGCTATATGTTGTTCATTGACCAATTAGAAATGTGTATGCTATATGAATGGCTTCATAGTTGAAAAGGGCAATTAACTTTATTTTATATGTCACATTTTCCCAGAATACCCATAGTTTAACACTATTATCTTCATTTCATTCTCAAAGAATATTATCCATATTATTAATTAAAGTTCCAAATAAGTTGCACAAAGTTCTAAATAATTCAATTATTCAGGGCCATGAATATAAAAAGGTTTCTCTGATGAATAGAAGGTTACTGCTAGAGAAAGTTCTTATATACATAAGTATATTTAGCATGTCTTACTTTTTCTGCTACCTAGAGAAGACAATAGGAAAGGTAGGCGAATGCTGATCTGTATCTTACAAGTCAAAGATGAAATTTACATAATTTATGAAAAATGAGAAATGGATTCCATGATGATATTATAATGAGCCTGTAAGGAAATAATTGTTTTACCACTCTTGTAGTTTGAATCCCGCTCTTTAAATTGACCCTTGCCACTCATTCTAGAAAGCAGTGGCAAACAGTAATTTTACTGACAATGAAACTGTCAGCCAGAAAGAAGCATTTGTGAATGTGCTTGACATCTTAATCCGAAAGCTTAGAGAGCCACTTTAAAAAGATATTAATGAGTTCAACTACGGTACACCTCCCCTCCAAAAAAGAAAAAGAAAAAGAAATCATACAGGAACTTGTTCTTCATAAGAAAATTTGAAGAGTGACTTGTCACATGTCAGGACTTTACCAAACGTGGCATAAAATGAAGAGTGGAAAAGTATATATTGAAGCATCAGTACAGAAAAGCATTATTTTTCTCTATTAAACTCAATCATGCTCCATTAAACTGAATCCATACACATGTGTATGTGCATGTGTTTACCCTACAAGCAATTTGTTTGTGGTAGTAAAAAAAATAAAATAAATCAGAACAGCTATGAATATTTCAGATGTATTTATTTAGAGTTATGGAAAGGTCTAAGTGTCAGCCTGTAAGGACCAAATGCATCTTTTTTCATTCAGTGATTTAGAAGATAAAACCACTTCACTAAAACCTTTACTAAATCCCTAGAAGACTAGTGGGATTCCTTGTGCAACTAGTCAGCCACTGTGAGAACAGTGGCTGGACATGATGGGTCAAGGTTTAAACCTGCAGAGTACTGGTTATGTTCTGTTTCCCTGATTAATCTGCTTCTGATGTCTCATCACAAATGGAACCTCGGGTTTCTCTAAATACATTCAGCTCTCAATTGCTGAACTCTTAAGATGTGCCCCTTTTTATTATCTCTATAAGAAATTTGCCATGTGTAAGCTCATCTTCAGTACTAAAATGTATATAGGTTGACAATTTGTGTTCATTGCTGCAGTAGAAGCTATTGGAATCCCACACATGGTAAGGATTCAAATGGATGAACGTAGGCATGTAATGAACTACTCTATATGTAAACTCAGTAACTCAGTAAATTAGTCTTCAGATTAAAAATAAATTTACAGAAGTTGTCAAGCTATATGAAACAACATTTTGTACTCTAGCACCATTAAAATATTCTCCCAATTTTCTTTGCATTAGTGGTGTCCCAGCTTCCTTCTTCAGAAACAAACTCTTTCTGAACTGATTTGGTCATCCTTGTTTTAGCAAGTACCAATGTTTCATGTGAATACCCACAGCATGAGCTATAGGACTTGCTCTTGAATTCAATGGGAAATTTGTTCACGTGTTAATGAGCTGTGCCCTGAGGACATAAATAATCTTTTATGCATTTTGGAAACTAAAAGTTCCCTTGAATTTTCATGCCTCATTTGTATACTCTCTATGATTTAACAACTTTTGGGTTTATTCCAGCATTGAAATATTTCTCATATAGCAAGCAGCAGCAAGATAGCATCAGCAATTGTTACATGGGATTCTATGAGTAGATAAGAGAGAGTACAAAAGATTAAAATTACATAATCACACTTTTCATAATTAGGTAAAATGGTAAAAATCAGAATATCTAATGTAAATATATATTTAAGGGAAAACTCCAGCAATTGTTGCTATGATCATAAAAGGACCTATTTGGAATATCACTAGTTTTTTAGTATTGCATTAAAAATGTAAGTGTACAGTTAACATTTTATATATAGTCATAAAGAAAAGAAACAAAAAAACATCAGCTGCAACAGTCTCAGTGATTTTCATATAAAAGTATGCTTCTAAGGAAGAAATATGCAAGAGAAGCACAATATAATATAAACATTCTGAGTTAATAAATGAATTTCTGGCTAAATTACACACACACACACATACATATACATACACATGTAGACATACACACACATACAGTATTGTCATATAGTTCTATATTTATTTTGTTTTTATATTTGCAATTCAGTTTATTCTCCAAGGCACCAGTAATTTTAGATTATCCAAAATATAAAAGAGAAAATAGTATACAAAAATAGATTAAAAATGATTTTCAAAGTACTTTTAATTGGTTAAGAATATAATATCTACAACAAAATAGAAATTTACATTAGATTGGGTTGCCCTGTTCATTTGCCTTTTTTGTGAAAGTAAATTGTTAATCCACTCATATTTCTTAGATATCAAGAAAAAATACTTATAAAATAATACTATATAAAAGAATTACCCATTTGTTGAATGACATTGTCAGCTTAATTATGGTGATTATTTCATTAATTAAAAATTAACTTAAATGCTATGTTGTAGAAAAGTGTAAGATTCCATGAAAATAGAAGAATCATATTTTTAAAAATAACATTGTTTTCAAATAATATTAAAACATTAAAATGTCTCTTTTTAACATCAATTGTCTATAGGAATGATAAAATATTAACAATATTTTTCTGAGTTTTTAGAAAGCTTTAGTTTTTAAAGTCAGGTGTTTCTTAAATTGCAAGATAAAGAGACTCTAAGCATTATTTGAAACAAGTGGGAAGCCACCAAGTTCCAAATATGAAGGAAGGAGGAAAAGAAAATAGAGAGAAAACGTACAGTATGTTCCACCTATACATTCATTTTCCCTTGAAATGGAGAAAGTAAAACATTATTTGAGACAAGGGGTAGATCCAAATATCCTGCTAGTGTAGTTTGTTCCAGTTCATAAAACAGCCCAAAATATGCCAGACAGATCTTCCTCTGTCTGTTCTATCTTGAGTGGTACTGTCCTAGTGGTTTACCACAAAATAAATTACATGCAATAATTAATGAATTTTTCAGGTACAGAAACGTATTCTTCAATTGCTCCTCCTAAAGAGGGTTGGTGCTTGAGTAGAAGGTTAATTTTAACTAGTGACTAGAATGGTAGAGTTAACCATCTGTCTGTAGTCAATCATTTTACAGAGATCCTGATCTATCTTTTTGCCTGGGGATATTGTTAGCCAAACTGGTAGACCACCACCATTTTAGCTAGTAAATGAAAAATGATATTACTTAAGAGACTGTAGTAGACTAAACAGCTTACAGAATTAGCTGACTTTACCAATGTTGCTCACATAACTTGTTGTTCTACCTTGTGTTCTCTTTTTTTAAAAAAAAAAATAAAACCGTAAGATCCATCTGTGTGATCACAGTTTCTGAATACACAAAAATAAGGATCAGGATATTATTAAGCATATTCCCACTGAAATCATGGCAGAGTTGAAGTTTCATTAATTTTAGCTGATATGTTTCACCAATTCTCAAATAATAGTACAGATAAGCAACACTGTCTCTAAAGTAATAATGCAAACACTTCTGTTCTTTCATATTTATAAGTTAAACACAGCATTTGTCCATGGACAAGACATTGTAGCAGAACCATGTTCATCTATAGTAGCTAAAAAAATCAAAGAGTCTGATAATACCTTTTCAGATTAACAAATTTTATTAAAAGGCACAAAGCTTTTGTGAGCTAAAACTGTCAGTCTAGAGAGATATTACCAGACTGCTTCTGACTTTCCTTTTACAAGCCATTCTGGATTGCAAAAGGAAAACTGAGCTTAATTTGTTTTAGCTATAAATACGTCAGAGAGTAAAGCTACATTTATTCTTATTTTTGTCCGATTCCTTTGACTGGAAAGTTCAGTAAGTCTGAATGGAAAGAAAACTTAAAATAGCATCACTAAACTCTGCTATGAAAATTGCAGTTTTACATAATTATCTGATCCTCAAGATAGTCAAGCAAGGCTGCTTAGATAAGCCATGTCTAAAAGAAGCAGGAGCTGGACAAAAGGCTAGTGCTTCTCCTGTTATCTTCACATTTGTATGCAATGCTAGTTGCAGCCTAAAGCACATTAAGCAGATTAGCTATGTTTATTGACATAATATAGTTTGTAGCTAGGACACATGTTGAGAAATATCATCTAACTTATTAATAGGACTTACGATTTGTGAGCTGTCATAAATGCTTAAAAGGAAGGGGCAACCTTGCAAGTTGCTTTTCTATTACTTTAACAGTGTGCTAAATCTTAATTCCCTTAAATAGTACCTGTTTGTGCATAAGCTGATAAATTTTAATGTTGGCTCTTATTCTTTTCTTGGTACATTGCAGAATAAAACAGAAATATTTTAAGTAATCATATTCTAAATTTAATCCAAGCTTTAATTGTTAAAAGTCAGGTATTTGAATTGCTCTTGTATTTGTTGAGTGGTGATGATGAGGATGAGGAAGATGACAGTGAATATAAGAACTTACTTGTTTAAGAAGATTTTAGCCACACTGACACAGTGTCTAGAATGCAATACTGCAGGCTACTTCTGCTGCCTGCTGGCTGCCTGCAATTTGGCAGTTCGAATCTCACCAGGTTCAAGGTTGACTCAGCCTTCCATCCTTCTGAGATCAGTAAAATGAAGACCCAGATTGCTGACTCTGTAAACCACTTAGACAGAGCTGTAAAGCACTGTGAAGTGGTATATAAGTCTAAGTGTTATTGGTATTAAGAAGATTTTAACCTTCAGATATACTTCAAGCACACTGGATTTTTGACATTGCAGCTCAAATTTAAAAAAAGATTAACAGAAAAGTATCCAAGGGTTATAGGATGTGTGTGTGTGTGTGTGCACGTGCGCAGTGACTCAATGGCTGCTGGCTTGTCGGCTGGAAAGCCAGCAGCCCAGGTTCAAGACCAGAGCACCACACAATAAGATAAACTCTTATCCTTGTCCCAGCTCCTGCCAATCTAGCAGTTCGAATGCATGCAAATGCAAATGGATAAATAGGTATCACTTTGGTGGGAAGATAACAGTCCTTCATGATGTCATGTTAGCCACATGACTGGGGAAATGTCTTTGAAATGTCAGCAACAACTAGTGGAGTAAACACCATGAACACTGTGCTGTTCAGATAGTGAATTATAGTGAATTAGTTATCCTAAGAATTAACACTCTTCCATTCCTAAACAAACACCTTTCCATTAGCAAAGTTTTATTGTAAGAACCAAGAAAAAAAAAAGTCTGGCTAAAGTAGCTCAAGATGTTTGAGAAAATCAATTTTTGCTGATCTACTAGAGATTCTCCAATATTGTTATGAAATTCTCCTTAATTAAATGTATCAACAGAAGAGTTTAAATATATTAAAGAATTTAAATATATTAAAAACAAGTACTCATCTAAGGAAGATTAAGGAGTAGTAAATTAATGCATTAAATAATAGGATGGGTAAAGCCATGAAAAAGTATCATAGTCTGAAAACACATACAAATAATCCTCACTTAGTAACCACTATTGTATTACTAATCCATCATTGGCTCACTACTGGTAACCCAAACACTAAGTGCTAAAGTTACTAAGCATAAAATCACATGATAATGATGGATTTATGACTTTCCATTTACTTTCCATTCAGTTGTTAAGCAAAACATCACATGACCAGAATTTACAATTTTACTTCCAATTTTTTCTATTAATTGTGCTTGTCATAAGCCGGTTGTGAGGTACCCAAATGTCAGTTACATGACTGTGGGATAGTGAGATGGTCATAAATGCAAAAACTGGTTATAATTTAACCATTGTAACTTTGAATGGTGTCTAAATGAGGTAGTTGGTAAGCAAGGACTACCTTGCTTCTGTATTCTTATTAGAGTTTTGGGACCCATCAGGCCAAATTAGATCATCAGGTAGAATTGAGGGAGCTGTAGATTCAGTTGTAAATATATACTTAATGAAATGTTAATCTTGTCTCCCATGATTGTATGACATTAAGCATGTAACCACAAGATCGTATAATTTTCAATCATACCTTTAAAATTGATGACATTTACACACAAAAATCCCTCTAGTTCTTGTCAAACAAAGAAAAGGATTTCTAAAGACTTTTATATAACATTTATGGGGAAGTGATTTTGTTGAATTCCCTCAACATTAAAGTGGAATGGAAGTAATTTTAATAAGCAAACTAACATATTGCATGAAGCCATTTTGATTGTATTTATTTACATAGTTAACTAGATCTTACTGCTCAACTCAAGGAGTTTTGACATTGGAGTCAAATTTCCTATGGTTCCTAATGCTTCAATTTTGATTTAAAAAAAAAAGATTTTAAAACTGAACAATAGTGGATAGCAAAGATTAAAATGAAAAATGAAAAACTTGACACATTACAGAATGGAGCAAAATAGACTAACATTGGATAGATAGAAGGATATTTTTGAAAAAACATGCTCATAATTTAATATAAATAGTGTCAAAAAATACAGCTGCATGTGTGTTTGTGTGTTTGTGTGTGTGTGTGTGCTTATATGT
Organism: Pantherophis guttatus; assembly: GCF_059756535.1. NCBI lineage: Eukaryota > Metazoa > Chordata > Lepidosauria > Squamata > Colubridae > Pantherophis > Pantherophis guttatus. The sequence goes on from NC_142064.1 coordinate 48,506,697, forward strand.
ATATATGTATACACACACACATGCACACACACACACCAGCTGATATTTTTATAATTAAACCAGATAATCAAGAAAGTGACCTGGATAATTTTCCTATATTGGATTTACAAAAGATTTTGAAGAATTATGAAGAATTTTATGAGAAGGGACAAAGAAAAAAATGAAAATAAAGTTCTACAATATTCAATAATATTATTTCAATGGACTAAAAATTAAAACTCTTAAAAGTAAAGGAAATTAATATAATGTTGAATTGTTAACATTGCTTTGGGTGGAGTGAGAAAAAGGGACTTCAAAACCAAATTTGTCACCTTCTTCCTTACAATTCTCCCGGATTTCACACCCGCTATTGGTTTGTAAGGGTGTCCTATAAAATGAGACCATTTCCATTCCTGGGAGTGATTAGATATACTCCACCATCCTTTCCAGCTGAGACTAGAATCGGGTAGAAACGGTAGAATCAGAATCCAGCTGAGAGGTAGAAACAAAAAATTGTTTGTTTGTTTTTTTCATTTTTTAAAAAAATGTTTATATTCTGCAAAATTGCAATAAAGTACAGTGCTTGATCAAGAAAGCATTACTGATGAACATCATTTTACGTTATATAATATATATAATTTATGATATTCTTATCATTCCCTCACACTATTAACATTATTAATTTTAATTCAACATCATAATAGCTATTATATTAACTTTATGCAGTATCCTTTTTCCCAGTTGTCTGAGCAAAAGATACTGATTATACACTGCTACCTTTGCAATATAATATGCAACTTTTTTCTTTGTTGATTATTTTGCCACGGTTGTGCTTTCATTCTAAAACATTCTTGTCTTGAAGTCCTTTCTCTTTTCTTTTCCTTTTGATCTTGAATACATGGGATATGAACAGATACCTTGCAGGATTATTAATTTTTCTCTCTCTCTCCATCTTCCTGTGCAAATATCTGGCTGTTTATCATTCTTTAGTTTTTCCATAGTTGAGCTAAGAAAAAGGAGAAGAAAATAATTTTATGGGAACACTGACCAAGAATAATTACCATAATACACTATGTTCCTTTAAGGGGTCATAGTATATTATGAAATAAGAAAGTTGTACTCTTTGTTTTAGGGTACATATATAACACAGTTATAAAAAAGAACAACTCAGACATCATTTCAGAAATCATTCCCCAAAAAGCACACAGATCTATACATTAAATGCAGACCAATATTTCCCAGAAGGAAGAGTTATTGCTTAGCAAATTGGGCTACACCAGCTTAGCTGTCTACTAGAATTTTTGAGATTCTTTTTTTTTTTAAGAGACTGCAAATACTTATAGTAGAAATTACGTTTAAATTGCATGACCAGTAGAAAATCACTGGATAATCTCTACTTGGCAGCATTACACTGAAAATGGTGATCGTTGTGGTTAATTATTGTAAGCTCATTATAGGTCGGATTTGACTTCCAGATATTACTTCAATATAGCTCAGGGCTAGTTCTGACATTACTGTTTCAGTAGTAGATGCAGTTTAAGAAGCCAAGGCAGAAGCTGTTGGAGCATAAGGCCATCAACTTCCATTATGCTGGGATGAGTGGAGGCTGAACTTCGATTCTGATGCAAGTATCTTTTTAATTTGCTGAACTAGTTTCATCTAGGGAATGTCTTCAGACATGTTGATTGTGAGCCTATCCTCACTGCCACAGAGATATTGTATCATTCTATAACATGTACTCATAGCATAGCACATAGCACTTATGTGCATCCTGTATTGAGGATAGCATGTTTTGCAATATATCTTTACCACCCATCTCCTTATTCTTGCACAAAAAATAGCTCAGGTGTTGTGAAGACACAGGATATGGCTACAACAGTTAACTGCTACCTGATCTGTGGGCCTAGATTTTTTTTCCCCATTAATAAGCTGTCTTTCATCAGATTGTTGAGCAGAATGGAAAAATGTTAACTTCCCTAATACTTTCACATATAAGTACAAGCTGGCTACAACAAATATGCATTCTTTTTGAAAAATAGTGGAAAATTTCTCCTTTGATAGGGAAATTCAGGAGAATCATCCACCAAATTCGCCTGGAGAAGAATTTCAAAATTTTGTATGTTACCACTCTAAAATGGAGGTGATGCAGATTTTTTTGAATACATGTATATTAGGCAGAACGCTGCATTAAAATCAAGGTTATATTGATAGCAAATTGGGCATAGTTCTCTCTTCATGAACAGATTACAGGCACATTCTCTGAGAACTGTGTGCAAACCACTATCATCAGGCATTCTTTCGGCAATAAGAGACTATTATAAGCAAAGGTTCTCGGGCGTTTGTCAGCGCCGTCCAAAGGGACTGAGAATAGTGAGAAACTTGGGGTTTAAATCTGGTATCATGATGCTTAAAAAAGAAGGTGTGAAAAGGGCAAGCAATCAGAATGTTAAAATATTACATGTTCTATGATATAAAAATGGAACCTTGATTTATCCTGAGTAAATCTAGCACATTCATCAAAACAGCCCTTTGGTGGAATGGTGTAATTTGTACCATGGCCTGGAGAAAGGAGCTTTCCCATATTTCATACACATTCATGCTATGTTGAAAATGCACAAAACGTGGTTATCTCTATACATTTGACCAACTCAGCTTTAAATCTCCCAAAAATGACTCAAACTCTGTAGAAATGAGAGGTATTTTCGCACAACTAGAGTTTAGAAAAAAATAAATGTTCTACACAAATAATTATTAGAGGTAACCCTCACTTAACAACCCTGACTAGGAGTGATAACTCCATCTCTAAATAAAGTTGCTAAGTCATACATTTTATGCCTGTGCATGTGTTTTCCCTCAAGATAGAGACTATATCACTCAATTTCACACCTTAAGCTTTGGTTTGCTTTCTAACCACTATTCATTGTAATGTAAGAACCATGGTGGTGCAGTGGTTAGAATGCAGTATTGCAGGCTACTTCTGGTGACTGCTGGCTGTCAGCAGTTTGGCAGTTCAAATCTCACCAGCTCAAGGTTGACTCAGCCTTCCATCTTTCTGAGGTCGGTAAAATGAAGAGCCAGATTGTTGGGGGCAATATGCTGACTCTGTAAACCGCTTAGAGAGGGCTGTAAAGCACTTCGAAGCAGTATATAAGTCTAAGAGCTATTGCTATTGTAATGGTCAAGTGCTTGCTTACCTGTATTCATCAAAAGCAATGCAATCATGCTAACAGCCTGGAACTGAGAGTTACAGGCACTCTACCCAACAGCTTACTCTACTTAAATCCCCTTTTCTCTCATCTCTTGCTCTGTGGGAGGAAGCAAGTAATTTTTTTTGTAGGCAATCTCTTCTTTGTCTGACTCCCCCTCTCACTGCTGGCACACTGCTTTCAATGTGTGGAATAATAAACAGCTTACTCTCTTGAAATCCCTTCCAACTTTTCAAGAGCTGAGATTCATTTTTTCTAGGAATTGGGCCTCCACACCATTTGATTCCCCAGAAAAATGTTGCTGTTTTAAAGATTTGCAAACAGTGTTATGTTTGGAAGCCTTGGCATTCCTTATAAGCACCTTATTTTTAAATCTGAGGCACTACATAAACATAAACTAATCCCACATAACTTGAATATTGGTTAATCAAAATTTAAGATATTTGAAAGTACACATGTCCAAGCTTCCGTTCAGATATGCAATCTCGCTGGGTAAATTTGGACCAAGACTATTTCTTGTTCAATATACATCACAAAATTATTATTTGGGAATAAAGCTGGAGAAAAGTATAGTGCTTATGCTAACCCATAGGAAAAGGGTAGGCTATACAATATATGTAACAAATAAAATATTTATCAATAAAAGTTTGCTAAGAAACAGTTGTTAGGAGAGTAGTTTAGCAAAAATCCTGGAAGGGTAGTAAACATGAAAAAGTGACCTGCTCTTTAGATACATATTCTTAACAATAATTTCAGTAGAGATCCACTGTGCAAGGCAGTACTACCTCCACTTAGTTGTAGCATCAGGCAGGACATGGATAACTGAAGCTGAATTTAAATAGCCACCATGAAAATTTATCTTATATGTTCTTTTTAAATGTTATGCATTAATATACGTAGTTCATTTTTCCTTTCTTACCACAAGGTCTGTCACCAATATATACTGATTCTTCAGTCTGGTTGACTATTGCTCTTCCCTGGGATAAGACCTTTGAGGCAAACACAGGTGCCCCCAGATAACAAAAACAAATCTAAACACTGTAGCAGGAGTTTGATGCATTTCCTTTCAATTGCTAACTGAAGATGGCAGGAAATAGCTAGTTTTCTTGGGCAATTTTGCCTGTCATCAGTAATAATGCAGGAATGGTTGGAGCATCTAATTTCAGAATATGGACTATGCGACTTTTGTTTGTTTCATTTGTTGGTTTTGTTTTAAAACTTGGGGTCAATTTTGCTTTATTTGAGGTCCCAAGCATTTCACAGCAACTTACCTGAAAGATCTGATATCTATGTTCATCGCTGAGATACATTTGCAAATAATTCAGGAAGCCAGTTGGGAGGTATCTATATTATGGCTCCCTGTCAGAAATTGTGTAGCCTTAGAAAGAATATTTAGCTGATGCTGTGGGGTCATTTATTGATGCTCATTGAAAATGACAGCTTACCTTGCCAAACAGCTCTGCCATTCTCAGGAGGTATGTAGATTTCACTGCAGGTGGTGGGCACTTTGCTTTAACTGTATCCCTTGATGTCAAAAGTGTTACGCCATTTATTCCTCATGAAATCTTTCCAGTACTATTGCTTATCTATCATAAATTATTCTTAAATTTAAATTCTTCATTGTGTGTGAAGAATACACACACAACACACACACACACACACACACACGTGCATTGCACATACAAAGAGGTCCTTTCAAAACACTATAATACTTCAGGATAGAAGAAATAGACCCAGCGTGATTTGTAATAACTGTTATACATACTGGGCATTCAGGCACGGAAAGGAAAATATTAGGATAAATTACATATTAGGAGTCCTTTTACTTCTCTCCTGTGATGAAAAATCTCTTCATAGCTATTCAGTTCCTATTACCTCTGCACAGACCTAACACTATTAAACAGTATAGGTCTCTCAATATATAGGGGAAATCATGTGGTTAAAGCAAACCAAGAATAGTTCAGAAATAGAATTTGTATTGCAGTGGATTTCTCCCCAAAGTAGCCCAAACTTTTGCAAGGTGTAAATGAACTATATTAATATGAAATGATTGTTCAGATTAATTTGTATATAACTAAATCTATCATTATCCTGCATAAATCTGACATTTTCTTGGATTTCCACCTTCCCATTTCCCATTTCCTGTATATGAGTTCCTATGAGTCTATGAGCGAAGTGTTCCTGGGTGGAAGAATTTCGGAAGAAAGCAGAAAGTATGCTCCATCCTATATTTGGGTAGACTAGGTTGCCCTGATAGACTGATCTCACCAGAAAAAACACTTAATTTCATCCAAGGTAACTAGTTAAGACCTGCTCATGAATGGGGAGATGCCACATCTCCTGTTGTTTGTCTGGAATCTTAATGGGGTAGAATTGGAGATCTTCCTTTGGACAAAGAGCTCCAGTTTCTTCTTTTAACCAGGATAATAGTCTCAAAGCAGACTCCAGGACAACTCCAACAATAACAATGAATAAATAATGGAATAATAGTGAATAAAAGATATGTATTTTTTTTAAAAAAAAAAATCAACAACCTACAAGTGCTAACAATAATTAATCCACAAATAGGCACAGAGTTATAGGTGGAAAATATAAGCAAAGATAAAATTACATAATTGAGCAAAGCAGCATAGATATAAACAAAGCTGCTGATGCTGCTGATTCTGCTTTGCCTGCCAGATTTCCCCAACTGGTGACAATCTTTTTGTCAGACGGTCTAGACAGAACAACAAATCAGGGAATAGTCTCCTACAATTCTTGATGTTCTCAGGACCTCCAGCTAATACTGACTGGGAAAAACAAAGTTCTATCTACTTCTTCCAACTTTTGGATTTATAAAATACTTAAAGTTGACCATCAACCTTTTATCCATTGCTATTGTTTACTGTAACTAGATAGGGTAATTCATATAGATTCCTGCCAAATGTTGAATGAAAAGATCCACTCTACTACAAGCCTAAATATTACAAATGTAATGGGCCAGACTGCACTAGCATTACATGAAGGGGAAATGATTCTAAGGCTCAGCTGTAGAGCTTAATAAATATTTTTATTAAACATATTTTTTTGTATCTCTATGTTAGATTTCTGGAATATAATGATTATGACAATGATGATTATTATCATTATCATTAGAACTGAAGAAGAATTAGAGTGAAACAAGCAATAGAATCCTATGTTTCTAGAATTTTTTTTTTTTTTTTGTATACTGCCCTACTCCCGAAGGACTCAGGCCGGTGAACAGCCAACAATAAAATACATACATACAAAATTTAAAAAGCAGAAATAAAATTGAATTAAATAGTTTGGCCCAGACAGATTAAAACTCCAATCAATTTAAAACCAATTTAGACTTTAAGTATTAAAGATATTAAAAATATTAAAATATTAAAATTGTTTAAAAAGAGGGAGAAAGTGTTCTGTCCCCGTACCACACACGCACCCCTACAGATGGCCCGGAGTTAATAAGCCACACGACAAAACTCTTTGAAGATAAAGCTGGCAGCAACCCAGTGGCTAGACTTTACTCACACAAAACAAAGATTAGACTTCAAGCATTCCGATAAAACAGGCAGAGTTTCAACAATACAAGGATTAATCCAAATGCAGTCCGATAAAGCAGACAAAGTCCAGTAATGCAGAGATCATGGATTATTTCCAGTTTTTGCTTGTCACAAACTGAACCGGCCACCACACCCACATTTATACCCTGTGGGATGTGGTCCAGTGACTCAACTAATCTCTGGCACTCCTTCCCCTCTGGTGCGCATGCTTCTCCCTGCGCCTCTGCCAAGGGTCAAGCCAGCGCTTATCTTCTTCATCACTGTCCACCTGTGGCTGCAGGGATGTGCTTGGCTCTGAGCCTATCATTTGGCCTTCGGTGTCCTCCGGAGGCATTGCCAGAGAGGAGGGTCCTGGAGAGGGAGGCCTTGCCAACTCCTTTCCCTCACTCTCAGAGTCTGCATCTGTCGATAGCCCAGGCTCAGGCAACGGAGCCACAACAGAAAGTTAGGCCAGGCTCGCCTGATGAAATAAAAAGGTCTTTAGAGCGTGGTGGAAGGTGCGCAGATCCGGGATCCTCCATATTTCCGGGGGGAGCTCGTTCCAGATAGTAGGTGCCCCACAGAGAAGGCTCTCCCCCTGGGGGCTGCCAGTCGACATTGTTTGGCCGACGGCACCCGGAGGTACGCTCTCTATGAGAGCGTACCTGCCGGTGGGAGGCTATTGGTGGTAGTAGGCGGTCCCACAAGTATCCAGGTCCTGAGCCATGGAGCGCTTTAAAGGTGGTAACCAAAACCTTGAAGCGCACCCGGAAGACCACCGGGAGCCAGTGCAGCTCGCGCAGTAGGGGTGTTACATGGGAGCGCCATGTCGCTCCCATTACCACCCGTGCGGCCACATCCTGCACCAGTTGGAGCTTCCGGGTGCTCCTCAAGGGGAGCCCCATGTAGAGAGCGTTACAATAGTCCAGGTGGGAATTAAAATTTAACTGCAGCTTGATATACAAAGATGTCTGAATTATCTGAAGTAACATATTTTCTTTCATAGACAGCATAGAAATAATAGAATGGAATGGAATGGAATGGAATGGAATGGAATGGAATGGAATAGAATAGAATAGAATAGAATAGAATAGAATAGAATAGAATAGAATAGAATAGAATAGAATAGAATAGAATAGAATAGAATAGAATAGAATTCTTTATTGGCCAAGTGTGATTGGACACACAAGGAATTTGTCTTTGGTGCATATGCTCTCAGTGTACATAAAAAGACAAGTTATATTTGTCAAGAATCATAAGGTACAACACTTAATGATAATCATAGGGTACAAATAAGCAATCAATATAAATCATAAGGATACAAGCAACAAAGTTACAGTCATGCAGTCATAAGTGGGAAGAGATGGGTGATAGTAATAGTAGTGCAGACTTAGTGAATAGTTTGACAGTGTTAAGGGAATTATTTGTTTAGTAGAGTGATGGCATTTGGAGAAAAAACTGTTCTTGTGTTTAGTTGTTTTGGTGTGCAGTGCTCTATAGCTCGTTTTGAGAGTAGGAGTTGAGTTGAAACAATTTATGTCCAGGATGTGAGGGGTCTGTAATTATTTTCACAGTCCTCTTTTTGACTCGTGCAGTATACAGGTCCTCAATGGAAGGCAGGTTAGTAGTAATTGTTTTTTCTGCAGTTCTAATTATCCTCTGAAGTCTGTGTCTGTCTTGTTGGGTTGCAGAACCAAACCAGACAGTTATAGAGGTGCAGATGACAGACTCAAACTAGAAAGATAGTTGACAAGACATTTAATGCACCATTATAACAAGGCACATTGATCCCATGGATACTAGGACCCAGCATTACCAGTGGGAAGTATAGAATATAAATTTCTGGGATTGAATGTTGACATATAATTCACCTATTATGATGCCATATCTAGCCACAATTTTTGTGAAATATGTCTTTTAAAAAATCCACTATTGGAATAACCTCACTTATTTTATTAAATAACATTTAATAAATCCAAAGTAAACTATGTATTATTCCATTTTTTAAAAATCTTGACTAACCTATTTACAAAATGGTTTCAACTATACTGGCTTTTAAAAAAACTGTAGTATGATAATAGCCAATATAATATATGACAGGCAGTTTTATCTAGTGATTAAGGCACCAGACTAGAAACCAAGAAACTGTCTTAGACATGAAAGCTGCCTGGTAACTTTGGGACCGTCACACTGTCTCAGCCCCACTCACCTCACAGGGTTGTCAATGTGAGGAAAATAGGAGGAAGAAGATGTATTAGGTATGTATGATGCCTTAAGTCATTTATTTTTTTTAAAAAAAGCAACTGTAAATAAATAAATAAAAATAAATAAATAAATAAATAAAATCTTTATTAAAACCCAAGAAATATTTAAAATAGTATTATGGAACTTCTTCACTTTATTATGGTTAGAAATATAGAAAAACAATTGAGAGTGGTTTGGAAAGCATGGTGAAAAAGTGATATAATTTAATATAGTACAGATGATGATGATGATGATGATGATGATGATGATGATGAGCTATCCTGGTTACATCATTTGCTTTCCAAGGAACTGAGGTGCTTTAAATGGGGTTCTCTTTCATTTTATCCATAGAAGAATATGAGATAGTTTGCCTGAGAGAAAATCCTAGATCCAAAGTCACTTATAGTGTTTTATTTTTGAGAGTGATGAAGAGAATATATATGAGAGACAAATTTGTTGCATTTGAAGCTGAAGGGAACTTGTACAGGTAGTCCTCGACTTGCAACAGTTCATTTAATGACCATTCAAAGTTATAATAGCACTGAAAAAGTGAATGATGACTTTTTCACACTTACGACCATTGCAGCATCCCCATGCTCACATGATCGAAATTCAGATGTTTGCAACTGATTCATATTTATGACTGTTGCAGTGTCCTGGGGTCATGTGATCAGCTTTTGCAACCTTCTGACAAGCAAACTCAATGAGGAATCTAGCTTCACTTAACAACCATGTAACTAACTTAACAAAGTAATGATTCATTTAACAACTGTGGCAAGAAAATAAAATGGGGCAAAATTCACTTAACAAATATTTCACTTAGCAACATAAATTTTGGGCTCATTTGTGGTTGTAGCTCGGAGACTACGTGTACAAATTTGTACCAGGCATTCCAAATTACATTTCACCCTTCATTCAAATGAATTTGTATTATTCCTGACTTTGAAGAATTGCAGGACAATTCTTAATATATCTCTTCAAAATAAAAAAGCAACCCTAATGTTTAATTTGCATTGTAACATGCATTAGTATTTTATCTCCATTCAAAGATAAATGTGTATGAGCATACCTATACATTTTTAAGGTCATTTAAATAAACATTCCCAATGACTCACTCAGAAAACCCACCAGGTTATAATATCTTTTTTAATAGTCCAGTGGTCGGTAAGAACATAAAATAACTCAGTGGGCCAACCCCACTATGTTAGTCTCGTATTTTGTTTTGCATAGAAGCTATAGTGCCTCTGGGGTATTGAAAAGAAGGAGATGTAAGTTTATCCTTCTCTCATTTTCTAACTGGCATTTTGAGCCATGTTGCCCCAAACCAGATGTAATATTGAAACTTCAAGACCAATAGCTCACGACATGCCTGCCATCATGCAATTATCCAATTGCCTTTCAAAGTCATCCAAGTAACTGAGCATTGCTTTATGTCTTATGGTAATAAATTCCACAGCTTAATAATACACTGAAGCAATATTATATATTCCAATCATTCAAATGAAAACTGTTTTCATGCCTAGTACATGCTAGAGGAATCAGCATATTCAAATGTTCATAACAGAAGTACAGTCAAAATATATCAATGGAGGCCAGGATTGCAGTTATTGTGAAGTCAAATAATTTTCAGCTGTTTTGACAATTACTTTTTTACAGATCCTATTTATCCAAAGAGTTATGGGGGGGGAATCCAACTTTTAATAATCTCTGTATTTTAGTTGCTGGGTATTTTATATTTTTCAGTTCTTTTCCAGCTATTCTACTATTATTTCGTATTGCCACATCTACAAGTACAACTTACTTTCCTTCAATGACCATCATACCCAACGTTATCTTCTGGATATAAGTTTGTTTAAAGTCCTTAAAATGTTTATATGATCTCTCTGGAGCACTTTTTCAGAATTATCATTCTACCAATTCTGCTACTTTAGGACATCAGGACCTGAATAAATATTGTATCAGCAGCAGAAATTGTAAAAGAGCAAGTTAAGGAAGATAAATTATTGTTGTTGTTGTTCCTAATATTCAGTCAAATGTTTGTAGCTGAGGTCCAGTCTGCTGCCTTGTTTTATTATCTGTCATATAATTAATGTTTGCAAAACATGGACTGTATAGCTTTCAATTTTTTCCCACTAAAAAAAGATGAACTGGATTTTTCAATTCTACAGCATGAGCCAGGGTGGTGCAGTGGTTAGAATGCAGTATTGCAGGCTAACTCTCCTCACAGCCAAGGGTTCGATCCTGACTGGTTCAAGGTGGACTCAGCCTTCCATCCTTCCAAGGTCAGTAAAATGAGGACCCAGATTGTTGGGGGAAAGATGCTGACTCTGTAAACTGTGTAGAGAGGGCTATAAAGCACTGTGAAGCCGAATATAAGTCTAAGTGATATTGCTGTGAAGCACTAGCATGGAAATTTTTTTTTTTAAAGCACTTTTTCCCTAGTCTGACCTGGAGATCACAGAACCAAAAATATTTGTAGCAATAGCACTTAGACTTATATACTGCTCCACAGTGCTTTACAGCCCTCTCTAAGAGGTTTACAAAGTCAACAATCTGTGTAACAGATTAACAGAGTTGGAAGGGACCTTATAGGTCATTTAGTCCAATCCCTTGCTTAAGCAGGAGACCCTACACCATTTCTGACAAATGGCAGTGCAATCTTTTCTTGAAAGTCTCAAGTGGTGAAGCTCTCACAACTTCCAAAGGCAAGCTGTTCCATTGGTTAATTGTTCTCACTGTCAGAAAGTTCCTCCTCATTTCTAGGTTGAATCTCTCTTTGGTCAGTTTCCATCCATTATTCCTTGTCTGGCCTTCAGGTGCTTTGGAAAATAGCTTGACCCCCTCCTCTCTATGGCAGCCCCTCAAGTATTGGAAGACGTCTATCATGCCTAGTCCTTCTCTTCACTAGACTAGCCATGCCCAGTTCATGTAACCGTTCTTCATATGTTTTAGTCTCCAGTCCCCTAATCATCCTGGTTGCTCTCCTCTGCACTTTTCTAGAGTCTCAACATCTTTTTTATAGTGTGGTGACCAAAACTGGATGCAGTATTCTGGGTCCTCATTTTACCGAGCTCGGACAGATAGAAGGCTGAAACATTGTCGTAGTTCACATACCTGTTCCAAATCATTATCTGAAGACAGATTCTCAGATAAATTACTAATAGAAATATAGAACCAGTGAAAGAGATCTTAATTCAACAGTGTACCTCTTCTATTGGTCCATGGCATACAATAGGTACTGTGGATAAAGGTAGAGCACAAAATGGGTGAATCTGGTATTTATTGAATCATTCCAGTGGTGGGATTCTGCCGGTTCTAGGGGGTTCGGCCGAACCATTTGTTAAATTGCTGGCTCGCCCCGCCCCTTCGCACCGCTATTTATTGCCAATAAATAGTGGTGGGTGAGGGGCGGGCGAGCCAGCAATTTAACAAATGGTTTGGTGGTTTTTTGTAATTTTATTGGCCCGCGGAGCTTCAGCATAGGCTAATTAGCCCTTGATTAGATCAGCTCCCAACTCTCAGCTGATTTGCTCTCAGCTGTTTTGCTCAGGGCTCTGCTGCTTGCTGGAGCAGATTTTTTCCCCCCTAGCTATGCTGAAAAATGAAACTGAAAGTAAAGCAGGCTGTTGGCTTTGCTGTTGCTGCAATGAAAATTAGGCAGGCAGATTTCTTTTCTTTTTCCTCACCAAAAAAGGTAGGTGCAAACAATGGGAAATTTAGGGAAAAAGAGGAGAGTTCAAGATTTTAAAACACAAAAGAAAAAAAGCTCTATTTAACTAGGGAATTGTAATAATTGAGATACTATTAATTGTATATTGTGTTGAAAGCAGAAATGGTTAAGTTGTGGTTTGGAGGAATATATGGGGGAAATTATTTGGTTTATTATTATTGGTAAATATAATTAATTGATTTGTAAGAAATTGGATTGCATGGAAATAATTGGAATATTCATGTTCATATTGATTAATATACAAAAAAGGTAGTTAAATAACTAATTGATTTATATTAAAATGTTGAATTTATTAAACAACTGTAATATTACATAATTAACCAATGTGAGGATGGATATAAAAATAGATGACAATGGAAAGGGGTATAATATAAAAAGAAGGGAAAAATTGAATTTGATTAAGATTAGAGATGAGGATGAAGGGTAATATTGGTTTTTTACAAAAATAGATGAGGAATAAATATGGCAAAAAGGAAATATAGAGATTGTAAATTTAATTGAAATGACTAAACACTGTTTAAATTTGTGAACCGGCCAAATGCTCTGTTCAAAGAAAATACATTGTATGTTTTTATGTGTGTTTCTAATTATTGTTATTTATTCATATTTGTTCTCTTTTATTCTTTAAAGTTTAACAATTCATTCTTTATCTTAATATCTTAATATTTGTTTGGGGTTGGCTTTCTTCCCTTTCATCTTTTTTATTGTACAGCAATCTTTCTCCTCAAACCTACCGCCTCCCTCTTTTCTTTTCTTTCCTTCTTACTTTTTCTTCCTCCCACTCTTCTTCTTCCTCTACTTCCTCTTCCTTTCTCCTTCTCCTTCTCTTTTTTCTCCCTGTCTTACCCTCACTCCTACTCTAATTTCTCTTCCCTTCCTTCATCCCTCTCAATTGCTGTATTCTTTAATGCATATGGACTACTCAGAGAGCTGAAAAGGTTATTTTTGACTGGTCCTCGCACTTTTGACCAGTCCTCAAACTTACGACTGTCCTCACATTTTACGTTTTTGCCCTATCTTGTCACCATGATGAAGAGAAGCAGTTGTGAAATGAGTGACACGGTTGTTAAGAATGCTGCAACGGGCATAAATGTGAGGATGGTCATAAGTGCGAGGACCAGTCAGAAATGACTTTTTTCAGCCCTCTGTAGTCCCTATGCAGATAGCCACACCCACCGGTCACATGATCAGCTAGCCACACCCACCCAGTCACATGACCAGCTAGCCATGCCCACCCAGTCACATGACCACCAAGCCACACCCCCAACTAAGCCACGCCCACAGAACCGGTTGTTAAAAAAATGAATCCCACCACTGATTCATTCCATCTGTCAATCTGTCTGTTGCATTAGTTCCTAAACTGGGCATAATTTAAGCAAATACTGGGGATAATAGAGCAATTTGTAATTGCTTGTTGGTAAGGCAAGGATCCAGTTTGTGAATGCTACTGCAGAGCTACTTATGTAAAACAACAGACTATTTTGTAGTTGTTGTTATTTTAAGGGAGGTAATGGCATTATTCAAGACCAGGAAAGGGGATAATTGGATCAAACAGTTTAAGAACTACTGATCTATTGTAATTGGTGATACTATACTAACAACAGCTCCCTTCTTTAATGCAATAAACGATGAAAAGATTGCTATGCCACACTAATTCTGGTAGGATGTGGAGACAAGAAAATTACCTTGGGAACCCCTAGCTCTGCAATTAATATCAGCCTGTCATTAAAGTTTATTTCTTGTTTTCATGTCTTAGTTCAGCGAAAACTGCAGCTGAATAGAGGTTTCATTAAAAGCCAACTATCTTATAAGAATCCCAAACTGAGGAATTTGGAACCAGAGACTCTGGTTGCTACTGCTCTTGCCAGATAATTAAGTGGTATTATTTCCTTTAAGACCAATGCTACAAATTTTATTACCCATGAAGTACTGGGTTGTGTATTCAGGAAAAAATAGAATGGGTTTTGTGATAATGTGCAACATGCAGTTCTACTTTCTAAATAAAACCAATCAACCTTAAAAAAAATAAATCTAATATCTATAGGTTTTAATATAGAGAATTAAACCATAAAGCAGGGGTGCCCAACCCGGTCCATGGAAACAAATGAAGTCCCATCCACAGGATACAAGCAGCCTAAGAAACCACTCGCCCTCTGGTCTGCAGAAAAACCTCACTCCACGGAACCAGACCCTGGTACCCAAAAGATTGGAGGCTGCTGCTCTAAAGGAAAATAGTTACAGTGGATTCTCCCATCTTTTTCTTCCAGTTTCAGCCTTTTTATCCCAAATAAGCTTCTGCAGAAAACTGGTAAAACTTACTACATATCAGAATATGGAGGATATGGAGGTATTTGTGAGTGAATGAGTGGTGTCAGCCAAAATTCAATATGTTATCATTTATTCAAATTTGGTCAAGATGTCAATGAGCATTTTATTTATGAATTATTTATTATAAAAAATGTGTATGCTGTCTGACTGATCAGTCATGCACTTCCAAGTGCTTCCGTTGTGGAAATCTTCAGCCTTTCTCCAGTATTATTCTTTTTTTGTTTGTTTGTTTCTACTGATCTTTGAAATATTCAGAATTTGCTTGACATTAATTGTCTGCTTCAGTTTGATTAATGTTGACATGAGTCATCTTTCTTTAAATTTAAGACTTCAGGTATATATGTTACAATTCACAAAAAGGTAGTACTGTTATATTTTGGTGGGATTTCATTCAATACCGAGATATAATATATGAAGTAATAAATGAAAAAATACAACTTTATGAGGTGCCATATTTTTCTAGGATATAAAAATATCCTGTAATAGGATGACATATTTTATTACCTTCTATAAAGATTTAGGGCTTCTCTGGTGAGTGTTGGTTGGATAAATTAATGTTGATCCATTCTAGTGAGAAGACTCAATTATTTTCAGCACTGAAATTTGGAATGAAGTCAGATATAGAACAACTAAAGGTATAGTCCAGTAAAGAAAAAGTGATCTTTTGCTGAACTGAGTGAGCAAACAAAAACATATTTCAAGTATATTATATCAAACTATAATGGAATATTAAAGTCCAGAAAACCTAAACCATTTTACAGGTAGTTATTTCAAACACTTAAGCATTATTAAATGAAATTTATTCAGGGTTTGGATTAACAAAGTTGGTTCAATTTGATTATATGTATGTGCTGTCCAAATCCAAAATAATTCTGCAAATGTAGAATCAGTTTTAGTTTTAGAAACTAAAATTGAAGTTTTAAAAATTATTAACATCATATGGATATTAATTAATAATTAACCAGATAGATCTCAAAAAAAATTTCTAGAATAAACAAATAAAATCTTTTTGTTCCTTTATGTTTTTTTACAGACTTATCAATGTTAGAAACATACATTAGTCTTCCGGCACATATTTTATTTTCAATGGTCTGTTGTAATGAACTTCTATGGTCAAACATGGCAGGCTTTTAAAGATGCAGATTCTATGCCTCGAATTATCCAGGTTATGGATAATAACAGTTAAACTTAGAATTCACTTGCACCAACATGATTTCAACAATGTCTTCTAAAAGTTAATGTAAAGACTGAAAACAAGATAATACTTTAGTATCCCCTAACTGTATGTACTCTTTAGAAAGAGTAGTGAATTCAGTCAAAAATAGAGAATCATTTATCACTGAAGGTTTCCAAAAGTTTTTCTTTTCAACAGAAATATTGTTAGTAATTGCCAGAGATTTTTTTGCCCCTTTTGTTAATGGTGACAGTAGATTTAAAATGGAAGTTTAAGCATGGGAAAGGAATAAAAGGAATTGCATTAAATCTTTAAAACAATATTATTCTTCAACATGAGATTAAAATTTAAACAATATCCATTTCAACCTGTTCTGTGCACTTTGCTACAACATTTCTAAGAATACCTAAAGCAATATGCTTTAATTTTAGATATGCACTTACTCCATTCTCTCTTTTTACGCTTGTCTTTAACTTCAAAACTCACATGAATGTAAAGAGTCTTAAAAAATAATAACAATGTCATTCTTCTTATAATAGATTAAAACATAGACTTTCCTCATCTAGAATGCTGTTTCTCCAAATTTTCTACACTTTTTTCCAAGTTCCATTTAATTTTTTTTTCTGCCCTAACTGAACACATAAAAGATCTAAGGTTATTTTCATGCAAAGCAGTGTGCTACCACGGGAGAGTAAATAGAGGATCAGACACAGTATCTCAAACACTGAAGAGATAAAGTTCCAGGATGAGCAAATTATGGCCTGCAAGCCTCAGACAACTCCCAGCATTCCCTTTGGACCTTGAGGATTTATTTATTTATTTTACCATTTGGAAGTTTAAAGAGTAATTTATATACACACCAGACACACCTTGAATTTCCCCACACTGCCAAAAAATTGAGGTGATTTTTTTTCTAAACTCATAGATGAGAAGAAAATGGGTCTGTCAATCGAAAGGTCAGCAGTTCAGTGGTTCGAATCCCTAGTGCCGTGTAATGGGGTGAGCCCCCATTACTTGTCCCAGCTTCTGCCAACCTAGCAGTTTGAAAGCACATAAAAAATGCAAGTAGAAAAATAGGGACCACCTTTGGTGGGAAGGTAACAGCGTTCTGTGTGCCTTTGGCACTTAGTCATGTCAGCCACATGACCACGGAGACATCTTTGGACAGCGCTAGTGCTTCGGCCTTGAAACAGAGATGAGCACCGCCCCCTAGAGTCGGGAACGACTAGCATATATGTGCAAGGGGAACCTTTACCTTTACTAGAGTGATATTACTGTGTGACCTATCCGTCATTATTCTTATGGCACAGTTCTATACAATTTGGGCTACAAAAAGACTGGGAATTCCTACTACTATATATGAAAAGTGGGGAGATCTAGTCAGTGGCATTTCTCTGCCTAATGTTGAGCTTTTAAAAAATCAGAAGTCTAAAAACACACCAAGTAGTTTCATAGCTAAAGGTGCTAATTGATTGTACACAGTTGTGTCTATCCTTTAATCACATTTCCATTCCTCTGCTTCAAATGCAGACATTAAAACTCACTTCCAGTGTCAGAGAATAGTTATTGTTTGCATCCAAGTAACATCCTGCATTCTTTTTTGAATATATTTGGGGGGAAATATTTACAAATCTAAGCATACACCAAAAAAAAAAAAATCACAATGAATCTGTTGTTATTCTGAAGTGCACCTTTTAGGAGTATATAATGTTGTTTTAAACAAAAGAAGAGAGAGAGAGTAACAGTTAACTGTTAATTGTGTCTTAAAGAACTTCCAATATATGTAATATTGAAATCCTGCTTTAATATTTGTGGTTTTTAAAATCATTATGTTACTGCTTTTATTATACTGGTTTTATAAAGTAAAACAAGAATGCTATTGTGGCTCTTGGCATCAGTCTTAACTCCTGTACACCTCCATGTTGTTTTCTTGGAAACGTTTTTAGAAGTGGTTTAACAACTCCTTCTATTAGTGACTGGTCCCAAATCATCCAGTTTTGGGTTCAGGAGGTGACTAGTATTTGGCTAGTCATCCTAGCTACTACCTTTAACTATTGCACCAAAGTGGCTCCTAATCAGTGTGTGTGTGTAAGTGTCTAATATTTACATGTACACAAGTTTTATGAAACAATTTCCCTCTAAAAGAGATAAAAAGAATGTCCTTTATTTTGTTCTGTTAAAAATAATAATCATTATGACATGGGACCTTTCAGTTTATTTGGGTAACCATCCCTGCATATTTAATTTGCTTATTTGTGACACAGAAACACTTGAGTTTAGTGCACTTGATTTCTGAAACAAGCAAGCATGCGAATTCTTCCATCTTTGTTTCAGAAATAATGTACTTTTTTCATATATAATAGAAAAAACCTGGATTAATATTTCACTAATTACTCATTGAAAGATCTAATATTAGACTATGTAGACTAATATGCGGTGCTGATAATTTTTCTGATGGTGTCTCAACCAGTACTAGCCAGTAATATTAGAATATATCAAAATATGCACAGTCTATATATGAGTATATATTTCAAAAAAGTGATCTTTGAAAAAGAAGATCTGAGTGCCCAATTTATTTTCAGTTTAATGTATTATTTTACTAATTTCCGCTGCGCAGGAAGAAGATATATTCAGAACTTTTACACTCAAATGGCTTAAGCACTTTTTGGACTGAAACATAAATACTGAGTTTCAAATGACATAATCAGCTTTTGTACTATCTCCAAGCCTGAAGAGATTTTAATTTCAAATTAAAGTCAGCATCCAGGCTTGGATCCTGGCCTGGATTAGAATCTCTGTACATAGGATAGAGTAACTTAAACTTCCCTTTTCAGCCACTTTGTTTCATTATCCTATGTGCAAAATAATTAGAAATAATCACATAAGGAAATGAAATAATATATCAGAATGTACTGATTGATATGTATTTTAAAAAGCAGTGCATGCCCATTTGAGTAACATACAAAACTGCACCAACCCTTAGATAGTTTTGTTTGGTAATAGCAGCATTCCCCTCAGTTTGTAAGGTTTTGACTGAAAAAGATAAATCTGTGAATTACCCAGTAAGTAGTTTCACATTGGGGTGACTATGATCCTCTGGGTAGGGCAATTCCATGTCAGATCTAATCCATGTCTTCTGGCCACCCTGCACAAAAAGCAACATGCCAAGATTAAATCATATACTACTTCAAGCCTGTAAAGTAATGTGCTACCCAATCAATCTAGATACCTGAATCTCATTTTCAGGATGCCAAGGTTCTCTCAGTGATGGATCTTCTAGCTAGATGCACTGCATTATAATTTTCCTCGGAGGGAACAGAAGGATTAGCAACAGGATTCATGAACCATGCCTTTAAGGAATGGTCCTGAAATATAACAGTATATTATTCTTATGAAGTCTTGTCCTCAAAAGCAATTGAGATAATAATGATAATCATGAGAAATAATGTAATTATACCTCATATTTAGCCGGAAGTCTCATTCATTGAAACAATCTCTACTGAAAATCAAGTTACTCAAATGACTAAGAATGCCACTATCATTAGTTAGATTTCCTGAAACCGCTTCTCTTATTGAAGATGTTTTGCATGGGTATGGAACATATCCATTTTGTTTCTCTCTCTGCATCCTGGAGGGCCATATAAATGTGTTTAATAATTTTCCTGAACTCAAGTGGTTTTATAGTTGCTGCTTATATCTCCAGATAGCTTAAGATAGATTCATTTCATCAGATATTTCAATTTCTAAAAAGCTGCAGATTGTAGTTCAAGTTTTACACAGTAAGCCAGAATCTATTTCTTTATTTCTTTCTTTATTATTTATTTATATAATTTATATGCCGCCCTACTCCCGTAGGACTCAGGGTGGCTTACAAAACAAAATAAAGAATTACATAAACAATTTAAAATCAGTTTAAAGTTAAATTTAAATCAATTAAAATTATTAAAATTATTTGAAATCACCCCTACGGATTCAGCCCATTTGGTGAAAAAGCCACGTCTTCAATTTGCGGTGGAAGGAGAGGAGGTCCGGGGCTGTCCTGAGGCCGGTGGGCAACCCATTCCAGAGGGTTGCCGCTCCCACAGAGAACACTCTCCCCCTGGGGGCCGCCAGCCAACATTGTCTGGCTGACGGCAGCCTGAGGAGTCCCACTCTGTGTGAGTGCACCGGATGGTGGGAGGAAGGCAGGAGATGATCCTGCAGATACCCTGGGCCTAAGCCATGTAGGGCTTTATAGGTGAGCACCAGCATCTTGAAACGAACCCAGACAGCCACCGGCAGCCAGTGCAGCTTGCACAGGAGAGGTGTCACACGGGAGTACCAAGAAGCTCCCGTAACAACCCGCGCAGCTGCATTCTGGACTAACTGTAGTGCATCCCAAAGGCCCCATGTAGAGGGTGTTAAAGTAGTCCAACCGAGTCGTAACAAGGGCATGAGTGACCATGGCAAGGGCATCCCGATCTAGGAAAGGGCACAACTGGCACACAAGGCGTACCTGTGCGAAGGCCCCTCTGGTCATGGCCATCAAATTATCTTCTAAGGATAGCCGTGAATCCAGGAGGACCCCCAAATTGCGGACCCTTTCTGAGGGAGTAAGGATCTCCCCTCCCATCACTAGTGACGGGACCACTAGATCAAGAGATGCCTGTATCCACAGCCACTCGGTCTTGGATGGGTTGAGTCTGAGTCTGTTTCTTCCCATCCAGGCCTGCACCGCTTCCAGGCAGCGGGACATCACAGAAAGAGCATCCCCAGGGTGATCCGGGGTAGAGATGTAAAGCTGAGTGTCATCAGCATATTGATGGTACCTCACCCCGAAACCATAAATGATTCCTTAATATTTAATAATATTCTTTATGTAGAATAACCAGAGGGTAATCTACTAAGACTTATTGATTGTTGTGTTTATAGTCCAGCTTTCTTACTCCATCTCAAGGTTGCAAATGTGCAAAACTCTTCTTGTTATATATACATATATTAAAATGCATTAAGCTGGTGGGTGGCATTGCAATCAAAGAGCTATAGAACAAAGATAAGTTATACTTGCAAAACTAATTATTTTTAAAATTTTAAAATATGACACCTCATTTTGGAAATTATTCTAATATCTTTTTGTCCCATCCACTTAGACTTATCTGGACTGGAAATGTCACCAAGCTTCATTTTTGGAGATTCCTAGAATCGTCTACAATCAAACTGCTGAAATATTGTGAAGTTTCTCAATAGTTTTAGAGGAAAAACAACAAAAAGCTCAAGACACAAAGGACTTCATACAATTTTAAAGAAAGGAAAAATATCTCACATCTCCCACAAAAGTCACAGATGTATGACTATAATTCTGTATCATTGTTCTGTACATTGAGGGCCTCAGATTCTCCTTTCCCCCCATGAAAAATATGGTCCCTGGACATCCGTTTTAGGTAAAGGGTATGCTACAAAGGAAACAAGAAGAAAATAATCTAAAGCAAAGCATTTTACACGTATATATGAGAAACAAACCATTAGATGGAAACAAACTGTACAGTCCTAGACATTGTATTGAGAACTTAATCTTCTTAAATTCAGTAGAGCTTATTCCTGGATAAACTGGTATATGCTTATAGTTCAAACTATTTATTTTATTTTTTAAAAAAGTTCTGATTTTTTCTTCAAACTAATGTATGACATATTAAATCAATATTACAAATCTCATACTCAGCTTCTGACAAATGTGAATCCTGTTAGGGAAGTGGAGACAAACCATAGTAATCCTGTAGTTCTCTATGGAGTTCAGCAAGTAAGAATTTGTTCTAACCTGTCAACAAACTGTGAGAGGGTCTCAAGCCACGTAATCAAGGAAGAAAATAATACTTTCCTGCCCATCTATGACTAATATCAGACCAAAATGTGTACAACAAAGGCAGCACAAACCAATTTAAAATACCTAACCAGAGATTGATTTACAAGAAAGTCAGCCAAGTACAATAATACATGATCTCCAGAAAATCTGTCTTCTCAAATAAACAATTAGAGCTGGCATCAAGCTGGACAAGGAAAATTTTGCTTTTTGTAACACAACCAATCCAATCTCCAAAACTGATTTTTAGCAGGTTTTTTTTTTTTTAAAAAGTCATGAAACTGAAGAAAGAAGCTTTGATGTCAAGAAAATTTCCAGTGAAGAAAGGAAGTACAGAACATTAGCATTTTTGTACACTTTGCTAATGCCAGTTTTCAGCTTGTATTTCTGTGCACTATTTTCTTTACTAGTCACATTAACTGTGACCTAGTTAAGAAAGAGAAATTTCAGTGTAATTTATTACACTGAACCCACATTGAGTGGGTTCCTTCACACTAGACTAATAAAAACAGAAGAAGCTGTTGTAAACAAAGGAATAAGCAAAAAGTGAAATTTATCACCGAAAGCTCTACTACAAAGAATGAAACCTTTGTGAACATTTGCAAGATGAACCTTTGCTTGGGACATGTGATTTGTCATCTGAAGTTAACCTTTTTGTAATGCCTAAGCAGGACAACTGCTCATCCTGTCTTTGGTCCCTCTTTCTCCTCTTCTTAGTAAAAGGGGAAATTTGCAAGATGGCATGTGCAAGGCCAGTCAAAGAATAATGGATGAAAACTGACCAAGGAGAGATTCAACCTAGAAATAAGGAGGAACTTTCTGACAGTGATAACAATCAACCGATAGAACAGTTTGCCTTCGGAGGTTGTGGGAGCTTCATGACTTGAGACTTTCAAGAAGAGACTGGGCTGCCATTTGTCAGAAATGGTGTAGGGTTTCCTGCTAAGCAGGAGGTTGGACTAGATGACCTATAAAGTCCCTTCCAACTCTGTTAATCTGTTATCTGTTATTATAAAATATATTTACAAAAAAGTAGGATATAAGTCACAATGTTGTATTTGTCAATCTGCAGATTTTGATACTTTTCATGGGAGTCTCTGTTTCTCAATCCAACTACCCAGGGGTGAAATTCAATAGGTTCTGACAGACTCTGGAGAACCAGTAGCAGAAATTTTGAGCAGTTCAGAGAACCGGTAGCGGAAATTTTGAGCAGTTCAGAGAACTGGCAAATACCACCTCTGGCTGGCCCCAGAGTGGGGTGGAAATGGATATTTTGCAGTATCCTTCTCCTGGAGTGGGGAGGGAATGGAGATTTTGCAGTATTTTTCCCCTGCCACACCCACCAAGCCACACCACAGAACCAGTGGTAAAAAAAATTGGATTTCACCACTACAACTACCCCGAACTCATCACCATCCATCGCCTCATTTCTTGTTCTTTCTTCAGAAAGAAAGGAAGGAGGCAATTGTTGTTGTCCTTAGTTTGGGGTCTCATTTGTGTTCTATGACTGACCGGTTTATGTATGTGAATGAGAACAAATCTCATATGCAGATGGTGAATCATTCATTTCCAAAATAGAGTATATTCTTTTAATTAATTGTGATGGATGAAATATAAATTTAATGAAATTGAAATAGTTTAATCTGAAACCAAATTAATATAAAAATGACATTATGTTTTGTTTATTTTTTTCATTCGCCTTTGCTATTTTTTGGAACATGTCTGAGATGTTTGTTTGTTTGACTGACTGTTTGCATTTAATCCTGACTGTTTGCATTTAACCCACTATACAGGATTTGCCTTGTATAGTGCCCACTGTACAGAAAGGTGGTTTTTATGTGTACCATAACTATACTGTAAAAGTCCTGACAGCCATTAAATGGCAGCAAAGATGCAACTAACACATGCTGCAATTCAGTATCCATTTGGATTTTTGCTACCCTGATCTGATATGCCTGACTGTACTTATAATATTTATGATACTATAGTATTATAAATATTTATATGAAGATATAACAACAGTTGCTAAATAGCAGAAAGTATCATGATTCTAATAATCATGGTTCTGTATTATTACTTAGATCTTTTTTTAATATAGCAATGTACAAGCATTTCCACCTGTCTGTTAGCAGAAAGTGGAAAGAATTAAATGTCAGATAATCTAACTTTAACATAACTTTTAAAAATAAAATGAGAATGTCCTCAAAACAGAAAAAACAAAATTCTTATTATGCCAAGTTTGCCCACTTTACATGATCAAATTCATTGTAAAACTCAGTTCTCAACAAACCCTTATATGGAATTGTTACCCACTTTTGAAAAAATTCTATAGCCAAGCTGCAATGTGTTCGTTCAATAAAATATTTTCTAAAAAAATAATCCAAGAGAACTTTAGAAAGTTGAAGAACAGAATTGTTGAGAGCCAAATTTTAAAAATTACTATTTTTGTTATTATTAATTTAAATCACTAGTTCTACCTTGTTGTGATATCAATCAATATTCAGTTATTTTCCTTAATGTCACTGTATAAAAATGCCCCATTTCCAAAATATTTTCTAATAACATTTTTTGAATTTGCATTTATTAGATCATATGTACTCTAATGATGATCAATGTTATATTAAGCAGAGAAAGATAAATATGTTTGCTGAGCTTAGTTTCTTTTTTTTAATTGGGTCACGTGAACCTGTAATCTGAAATGATTTCCTTCAAGCATGCTTAAATATTTTCATAGACATCTCGGTCTCATTGTTCACTTGTAAGAGGAGTCGAAGGAAATCTTTTGTTTAAAGCTCCTAGCAACAGAATTCGCTGAGCTATTTCTCAATGTCAACAACTTAAAATTAAAAACACAATGTATTTGCCATCACTCATTCTTTTAATAACCATTGGCCATTTAATAGCCACTTTCTAGTGCTGGGATTTTTCTGGTGGTAATAACCAGGTCTGATGCTTCTTAGAATTTTGTGGTCAACCAACATTGACTAGCTGCTGCCATGAATCTGAGCAACATTCACTAATCTATAGGTTGATATATGGTGCATTCAGAAAGAATTCAGACCCCCTTCACCTTCGTCAATTTGGTTATGCTACAGCCTGATTCTACAGTCATTGAAATTCATTTTTTTCCTCATTTAATCACACTAACTATTGTAAAAGTGAAAACAGAGTTTTAGAAATGTCTGTAAATCTATTAAAAAAAACTGAACTATCACATTGGCATAAGTATTCAGACCCTTTGCAACAATACTTGAAATTTACCTCTAGTGCCTCCCATTTCTTGTGATCATTGCTGACATGTTTCTACACCTTGATTGGAGTCAACCTGTGGTAAATTAAACAAGTTGTTCATGATTTGGAAAGGTACACACCTCTCTATAGAGGGCCTCTCAGCTGGCAATGCATACTGCAGCAGAGCCAAAACCATGAGGTCAAAGGAACTGCCTGCAGAATTCAGACACAGGATTATTGCAAGGCACAGATATGGGGAAGTCTACAATAAAATTTCTGCTGCACTGAATATTCCTAAGAGCACAGTGGCCTCCATAATTCTCTAATGGAAGATGTTTGGCACAATCGGGACTTTTCCAAGAGCTGGTTGCCCAGTCAAACTGAGCAATCAAGGGAGAATGGTCTTAGTAAGAGAAGTGACAAAGAACCTGATGGTCACTCTGACTGAATCCAGAATCCTGTGTGGAAATGGGACAGAGTTCCATAAGGACAACCATCACTGCAGCCCTTCACCAATTTGGGCTTTATGGCAGAGTGACTACATAGAAACCTCTCCTCAGTGCAAACACATGAAAGTTCTTGTTAGGGTTCAGCCGGAGTTGGGACTGTGACCTGATTGGACCATGTGATGGACATGTGACCTGGGGGCAAGAACTTTGGGTTTTTATTTGGGTGAGGAAAACCCTGGGTCCTTCAGAGTCGGGTTTTCACCAGCTATGCCAATATGACATCCCAAATAAAGTTATGCTTTGAGGAAACTTTAGGCCTCAGAGTTTTGATTGCTTTGGGATTGTTATTTGGAACCCTGACACTAACCCAACTCTCTGTGGAAGCCCTGAAGATGTTCCAAAAATGGCTTCAGGGCTTACAATTCTCTTGAAGTTTTCAAAAAAAAAAAAGCACCTGAAGGACGCTCAGACTGTGAGGAACAAGATCCTCTGGTCTGATGAAACCAAGGTTGAGCTGTTTGGGCTCAATTCTAAATGTCTGGAGGAAATCAGGCACACAGCCAAGACAACACAAGAGTGGCTTAGGGATAACTCTGTGAATGTCCTAGAGTGGCCAGCCACAGCCCTGACTTGAATCCTATTGACCATCTCTGGATGGACATGAAAATGGCTATCCACCGATGGTCATCATCCAATCTGACTGAGCTTGAAAGGATTTGCAAGGAAGAATGGCATAATATCCCCACTCCAAGTGCAAGGCTTGTCACATCATATCCAAAAAGATTCAAGGCTTGCAATTGGTGCCAAAGGTGCTTCAACAAAGTACTAAGTGAAGGGTCTGAATACTTATGCCAATGTGATATTTCTGGTTTTTCTTTTTAATAAATTTACAGACATTCCTAAACTTCAGTTTTCACTGTGTATTATGGGGTACTGAGTGTAAATTAATGAGGAAAAAATAATTTTCAACAATTGTAGAATCAGCCTGATCATAACAAAATTGAGAAACATGAAGATGGTCTGAATACATTCTGAATGCACTTATGTCTGTAACTATGATTTTTTTGGGGGGGTTGCTTCAGCTTGCTCACAAGCTTATCTTACACTTTAGGAGTTTGTTAAAATCAAAGTATATACAATACAAAATATATGCATAATAAATCCCCATCAAGTAATATACCTCATATGTTAAAAAAAGAACTCCTAGCTAAAATATTTTTAGGCTAGAGAAAATTACACCAAGACAAGTTCTATTTGAAAATTTTAATTTTTTAATTGTTTTTTTAAGGATTCAATGGTGCTGCCAAGACATCCCAGAGAAGGGTTAGGGTTACATGTAGAGGTGAATGAAATCATATACACAAGGTCATAGTCAGTCACTCACTCATTTCTCAATTGTGGTTTTTCTCAAATCCAGATTTTCACAAGGCCCATCAAAGACATCTACCACACTAAATTTCACACACACACACAAAAACAATAATCCCTAGCAGGAGGTAGGCGAAAACCAAGAAAGAAATATAAATAATGAATTTATTCCTAAATTGTAAAGTTTTTATTTTTTATTTTTAGAGCATCATGTTGCATTAAGAAAATAATCTAATTGTCAAGAGTGGCCCACAAATTAATTGGCAATGAACGGAACTGTGTCTATAGATGTCTGCATAGGGGAGGGTGTCAAAATCCATAAGAAAGTGGAGATGATATTGCAGTTGAAGCCCCACCCCTTTTATAATGCCTATGCAAAAGGGGTTGACCTTCAGTGATGACACCTCTTTGCCATTTTGCAGACTTTCAGATACACGGATGGCATTGAAAGGATCTTTGACTTACATTTCTTCCAAATAAAGGAAGAGAATGAATGAATTGTCAATCAGTAACCTGATATTTCAATAGCTATACACTTGGTGCATAGGAAGTAGTTCAGTGGCTAAACGCTTTTCATGAAACGAAAAGTGGCTAAACACTTTTCATGAATTTCTGGACAAATATGCCAACATTTGAAAATTTTTCCTGTGGTTAGTACAAATCATTGCTGTCTCACTCTTATAAAATAAATTAGTATGATACAGATGGAGATAGACAATTATGGATTATAGACAGGTCAAGGTGCATTAACATCAGCCTTGCTTTCAATAGTTTTGTTTTTTTCAATGAATCTATTTCATGTATTGGTAGTAAATAGCAGAAATAGTAAACAAATAATGGTTATTAAGACTAAGTACAAATTAAGTCTTGTAATAAAGACAACAAACTGGAGACAATAAAAAAGAATTGCTTTAAAAAGACCTATCTAGAAGCTTAAAGTCTTTCTTGATTTTATGATTTGATTTATTGTCAAAGAACAATTTCAGTAATAATAAGTGCTTTAATTCAAGTCACCAAGAAACCACTTGCTAGCATCTTCTAATTGGCTTTATACAGAATTAAGTGGTAGGGGGCACTTAAATGGAAATTAAATAAATAAACATAACAAGAAAGAAGTCTCAGACCTCCTCAGGTTGGTTTCTGTGTTGTTTTCATTCATCTGATACTCAGTCTTTTGCATTATCGTTTTAAGCTTTTCTACCTATTTGTTCTTCAATTTGGTGTTTGCGTATCCTTGTACTCAAGCAATCTTTGAGCTCCTTGTAACAAGATATGTTTGTAAAGCTTCTAAGATCCAAGCAAGAATTCTTTCTATACCTCTATAATAAAATCATGCTGTATCACACCTAGCTATAGAGCCTCAGGCACATGTCTCAGTATTTATATTTTAACATGCAATCAGTTTAGCACTGTCAAAGGTTAGCACAAGAATTACCATTGCTGAGTAGAGATTTACTTGTTTCTTATATGGTAGACTTAAATTGGATTTAACCACCAGCTATTCATATATAAGACACCCCATATTCCCTCCCCCACAACATGTGCTCTAAATTTAATTAAAATAACTGAAATGAAACTAGAGATAATTTGTTTTTCAAATAGTCTGCCACATGCTCCATTTACATAAAACCCATTAGTTTGCATTAAATACAAATTAGCTGCTGATATGAATTAAATCTCATATAAATAGTTCAGGATAGCCTCAATTCCACACATTTTAATTAATATAACAGTTAACTAGATTTATTTGTAAGGTAATCAAAACTCTTTTTCATTCATTCTTCAGCACAGGCCTCAAAACAGTAGTGGGACAGCTCTCCAGTATTGTCTGTTAGAGAGCCTACATTAGAAGAATACCAAACTCTTGATATATTCTCTCATTATGTAAGAAACGTAAAATCAAGACACTAGAAAAGTGGTGTCAAGAAGTGTTATCATTCAAAATTTGTTTGTTATATTTATATGGCTGCCCATCTCACAAAGCATGACTCTGTGTAGCAGACAATTAAAAAAACTAAAAACTATACTACTATACTTATAATAACTATACTTATAATGATAGTAGCATTAAAAGCTATATATTAAGGAAAACCATTACTATTATAATTAAAAGGCAAGGAAAGATCAACAAGTATAACTCAATATTGTCCCCTCAACAATAATGGAGTCTGCTCAACAACTCAAGTAACCCAAGTAATGGTGTTATTTTAATTGGACATGACAAAGGTATGAATGTTGTGCAAACTGAAACTGGTACATTGGTCTAATCAACTCTGTTTCATAATTTGCTAATTGAACTCTGGGAGAATGTTAGATTCTGACAAATCAGATAGATTTTCTGACCTTGTGATCTGCAAATGAATTTACAACAGGCCTAGTCTTCTCACATCTGTATGGTACCAGCTTAGTGAAGAGGGTGGCAAATAAATATGATACTGTACGCTTGCCCCTTGGTCCACAGGCATGTATTTTGTATAATAATGTTGAAGAACAAATCCTTTAGTTATAACTGATTTTCACTAGAATACCCTGTTTTCCCCAAAATAAGACATCCCCTGATAATAAGCCCAACACAGAGTTGCAGTTTGTCAACAGAAAAAAAAAGCCCAGAAGCTTGTGAATGAGATTTCACAGAACCAGGGCTGCAGAACAACTTAGTTTACGTAGGTAAAACCTGGCTAGAAAGAATATGCATATATATGTGTGTGTGTGTGTGTGTGTGTGTGTGTGTGTGTGTATGTTTTCTCAGGTTTTCGCGGGTGTTTGTATGTAGGTCTTTGGTTATTCGGGTCTTCTCCCACGTAAAATTGGAAGTGTCTTGGCGACGTTTCGACGAAGTCTCATTCGTCATCTTCAGGCTGGTGTTCTCGGCTTCATGCTTCCAGGAGCTCCTGGAAGCACGAAGCCGAGAACACCAGCCTGAAGATGACGAATGAGACTTCGTCGAAACGTCACCAAGACACTTCCAATTTTACGTGGGAGAAGACCCGAATAACCAAAGACCTACATATATATATATATATATATATACAGACAGACAGACAGACAGACAGACAGACAGACAGATAGATAGATATTAAATGCCTGATACATTAGTTTTTAGAAATTACTAAACAAATCTAAAATACATGGGTTGATCTAATTTGCTAATAATGTTAGAGGAAACATTTGAAACTTTTAATGCTCTTAATGAAAAAAACCAGATGTTATTTTTTTTCTCTTTTAATTGGACTCTTTAAAATGGCTTGATGTATTATTATTATTATTATTATTATTATTATTATTATTATTATTTAGTAATAGTGACTAATAGCAACTTTAGAATTATATACTGAGCTTTCTCCACAGTAAGGGTGTTTGAAACTACCAAAAATTTTAATTCTGGACATCCAAATTTTTAACATTGTTATTATTACTGGTCCTAACTTCCTTTCGTAGAAACATTTTTGAAAAAAAAAATCTAAAATGGGGTTAGACAACACACCTATATACATATAACTGCAAAGCAAATGCATTGTAATCAAGGTACTAATAATTTTATCATTGGTTCTGATTCTATTTTAAAATTATTTTAGACCCAGCTAAAAGTGATTGAAAATTGGCTCTCTTAAAACAAGCTATAAGTATGATTGACTCCACATTCCTACCCATCCCTTCTACCAAGCTGTCTGCTCTTTAATTTTGCCCATTTCCCCTTTCAATCTTTTCTTTCCTATTTTTTGTTGTTTATTTAGAAGGCATTGCCACTGTGAAATCCAATTGGAAAGTAATCCATCACCACTTTTTCTTGATTCCAATAGTCTGTCCAAGTAAGTTCATTAATCACTGCTGAAGCAAACATTTGATGCCATTTTTTATATGAATGGGCAAATATTTCCTAGTACTTTGGGGATAAAGGTTTTTATTTGTCCTATATGTGCTTTACTTCTTAACATAAACATCTAACATATGGGAAGGTTTCCCCAGCCAACTTCCGGGGTGAGTTTTTCTCAAGAGCTTTCTATAGATTTTGACAGAGTGCAGAATATACCTGTCATCTACCATTGTCAAGACAGAGTGGGTGTCACCACCTCTTCAAATTTCCTATAAGTCTGATTCCAGAGAAAGAATGCTGTCATTATAAATGAGAAGCTGGACTCCTGGTAGATTGTTCACACAACTTAAAGTTGGGAGAAGACAGATAAAAATAATGTTATATATAGCATTCACTGGACCTTCATTAAAAGCCTGATAGACTGGTAGTTTCACTAAGTGGGTCATTTGTGTCCTGTGTATTTATAATTAATGTGAGTTTTCCATATTAAAAAGCTCTGAATTATTTCATTTTCTATATTTTAACATCATATTTTTATTTATTGGTCCTTGACATTTCAAAGCCTTTTGCAATTAGATTGCTCTTCACTGAATATTAAATCGACGCTTGGTAGTTTGTTGAATATTTTCAGCTTGGTATGGACTTCTCAGAAACTTTTGGCTCAGATGCATTTATTATGTGTCTGAGGAATCTGTATAGCATTAGAGGAATAGGCACACAAATTCAATTAATGATAGCTGTACTGGAGATTTCACCCAGAAATAACCATCAGAATCCATCATTCTCTTTTCCATCTGAGTTTTTAAAATATATGGCATAATGTGTTACATAAATAGATACCCATCTTCATATTTCCTTTAAGATTAAATAATATTAAGTAAATGCAGAAAGCTAATAATAAATTGAGAATTTAAAATATGAAATAACAAAATGAAATGCTAAATTCAATTACACATTTGCTGTTCTTCCATTATCAGCTTTTACTGGAATATAATATTCACCATAATTATTCCTACAGTCATACTCGGTCATTACAACTTGGATGGCACATTATAATTTCTGTACATTTTAGTTTTTCATTCATAATTCCACCTATACCCTTATTTCCATGCACATACTCATTAACTCCATTCAACAAGATTAGGTCAACCATTGAGATATTACATCCTTTCCATTTTCCTACCTGTTCTCAGCTTTACAAATATGCAAAAGTATACTATTTCTATTGTATAATTTGTTAGTGAATGCTCATAACCATTTACTCTTTTTAATTTTAAAAAAGAATATAAACCTGAACATTTCCATCCTCTAGTATTACATTTAAAGTAATGTTTATAGCCCCTCCATGATTCCACCTTTTTTTGTTTGAGTCCTGGAGGAGATGAGATGACTAGGAAAAGTCACGAGGAACAATTTTGTCATTCCATTTTTTGTTGCATACCCATTCAATGGTTAGACATTCCCATCTTATCAGCTATTATGTGATAGCAAATACCTCCATGTGGTAGGTATTTTCTGAAAGCATCCTTGATGTTCCCAAAAATTCAAATTACAAAACTATTCTTTTTACAGATATTTTTCCCATCTAAGGAAAAATAGTAATCTTAGTCATCTTGGAGACTATTAAGACACAAAGACTCACAGCATTGGCTACCAGGCTAAGGTGACACACTAGAAAAGCAGAGGCCAAGAAGGTAATGCCCAGCTTTTCAAGGAACCACTCAAGTTGTATTCCCAATTGCAATGCAACAACACAGTAATAGAAGACGACTGGAAAAAAAAAATCACATGGTGCTATAAACCTTGTCAATCCAAATTTCCTAATAGCTGGAAAGCAGTTAACTATTCCCTCATCTCCAAAAGCTTTAATCCTGCCAAAGACTACTATTTTGATGTCTCCTGATCTCAAATCCCCTCCCTAAGGAATTATCAAATAGTTGATCTACTTGTCAGCTCTTCATTCTGCCACGGTCATCTTCAGTCTGCCATATCTTCACCCAGAAACATTTGATATTTTGATATTTTCAGAAAAGTAATAAGATTAGGTATCATATTAATTTTATTTGCATGGTGAGTTGCATTCTTATTAATGCTACCTATTGTCCCCTGCATAAGTAAGGACCTATTAAAGTGGCCTGCTCTGAAGACCTCTGTAATTTGATGGCTGCCTGCATACATTTCAGTAGTGGTTTTTGTGTCACTATCAAATGGTAAGAAATCGGAGAGTTTATATTCTCCATAAGTTTCTCCAATAATATAAAAACTATTCTAGTTCACAATTTCTAAAATTTTGAAAAGAATTAAGAATTAGCTAGATTTTTAAAAAATATTAAATGAATATAAATACAGTAAGAGTAAATCTTCAAGTTTGAATAGAGTGGAAAATTATCAATATATTCAGCACTGCATTTTCAGATACTGACTCAGCTGTTTGAGATTTGTTTGTGAACTAAGCCACTGTTTCTCTGCCTTGGCATTAAGATATCTGGACTTCAACTCTCAAAATTCTCCAGTCAGCTATGTGAGTTGAAGTCCAGACATCTTAAAGTTGGCACAGTTGTGAAACACTGAATTAAGTAGTAACATAATTTTTGGAAGCTAGACATTTTAATATGAAATCATTCTGAGTTCTCATTAAGAACTAAGTCAGATTTGCCTTCCTGACTTTTCTTGGTGTCCCTTCTTAGAACTGAAATGTTTGTCTAGTGCCGTGATGGTCAACCTATGGCACGTGTGCCAAAGGTGGCACGCAGAGCCGTCTGTGTGGGCATGTGTGCCATCGTCAGCTGCTTTTGTGGTTTCCTACGCAGCTGGTCCAGCTGGTCTTCATGCACACCGGAGTGTCGGAAACCTGAAGACCAGCTGGCTGGAGTACACATGAGCACCAGCTAGCTGGTGTTCGGGTTTCCGGTGCTCCGGAGTGCACTTGCGTGTATTCTGGTTTGGTCACGGAAAAGGTTCGCTATCCCTGGCCTAGTGCCATTCTGATGAGAGACATCCCCAATCCAGTTGAGATCACTGCTTGTGATTTCAGTTAAATACCATGTGATAATCTTATTTTAATTTCAATCAGTCAGAACAGAGCTGGAAGGGACCTTGGAGATCTTCTTATCCAACCTCCTGCTCAAGCTAGACTAATCCCTGCAGTTTTCTTAGCAAGATTTAGCAACCACTTAGCAAGTGGTTTGCCAATGCCTCCTTCTTAGTCTGAAATAGAGTATCTGTCCTAGCTTGGTTTTGTGTCTAAGGTGGGGCTAGAATCAGAATCAGGATAGAGCCAGAAGGGACCTTGGGGGTCTTCTACTCCAGGCCCCTGCTCAAGCAGGAGATCCTATACCATTTCAGACAAGTGATTGTCCAGTCTATTCTTAAAGACCTCCAGTGATGAAGCACCCGCAACTTCTGGAGGCAAGCTGTTCCACTGGTTAATTGTCCTCACTGTTAGGAAGTTTCTCCTTAATTCCATGTTGCTTCTCTCCTTGATTAGTTTTCATCTATTGTTTTTTGACTTGCCTTCTGGTTGCAGAATACTAATTTGGGAATATTCTACTCAATTCTATAATACAATTATATACTTCCATTTTGTCCCTGCTGGTCAAGATTGTTTGAAGATTCAGGATAAGGCCTTTACTATTTGTATCATTTAAGATGTAGCAATTAAGGTACAAGACACCAAATACACTTAAAGATGACCAATAAAATCAAGCTTAGTTATAACAACAGAGAAGTGGGATAATAAGCTGGTTTCAGATTCAAAGAAAAGTCATTTGACCTTTTCTAAAAGAAAATGCCCATTTCTGTGGGATCAGGATAGCAACTTGGAAATTCCTTGAATGACTGATTGTTACTAGAGCCTGAATAGGACAAATCTGAAATTTTCCATTCTTTTAATTATTTCCCAGTTGCTTGTGTTAATTTTAAATCGAGCTACTTTTGAAAGAAACCATAAGCATTGGTACTGCTATCAGGATTTTCACATGTATATTTAAATTATATGTAGCTGACATTGGACTGCCTAATTAGATATGGCAGGTAGTGTTTGTAGAAGGATCAGGAAACTGGCAACTTACGTAATGGAGATCTTTCAAGGGACAGAACTGTAAAAGATATTTCTCGTGAGACAAGCAAAAGATTAAATAAACCCTTTGGGAGCCATGGAAGAAGTCAAGCAGAAGAACCTTAGTTAATAGTTAGGAAATCAAAGGGACTCAAATATCAGACTTGAGACGCAACCATCCTTGAAAAAGAAATAGATGTAGAGATCTGATTATAGAAAATTTCAAACCTGAGCGAAGTTGCAATTGGGACTTGGAATTTTTTCTATTTCCTGAAGGAATAATTCTGGAAGTTGAAATCGAAAATATCATGCATCATATAAACACCTCTTGGTTATCTGACTTCTGAAATTTGTCACAGTGTTTTACTTATAAATCAATATGCCTCAGAATCTGCAGTTAACACAAGGTACATTTGTGGGGAATCTATCATCTGCTATATACCTTGCATTGTTCCATTCAAGATGATAGTATCAGATTGTTTAACCCTAAATAACTTGGAAGCAGATGTCTACCTTGTCAAGTAGACCTGACAAAAAGCACACCTGAACGAATTAATTCTACTGTATTGTAAGATTACATTAACAGAATCTTGCAACTCTGAAAGTATATTTCTCCCCCATCACTTGTACAGCACAAGAAATTAGGAGGGTCCTTTCTGACACATTTGCTATGCCCATATTTCTTCTGTGGCCTAAACTGCCTGCTATCTAACTGTTCTCCTGGCTATGACCCTTCCCTGTTTCCCAAAGTTACATTCTATACATACTGTCCCAAAACAGTTAATTCTTTAAGTACATTTCCTTTGTGAATCATTTTGCCTTCTTTTATAGATTATAAGCTAAAGTCATACTTCTGTTCCATCTTATAAAAAGTGAAGTACCCAACAAATGCAGAAAACTTTTCCTGGTTCAGAATTCAACTGTAGACTGCTATATTCAAAGAAATCCAACCAGTTTTCTTTCAGGAACCATTGCATTCTCTCAGGTGCCTTAAATTTTAGGCTTTTTAAACCATGCTGGAGGAGACAGTTATTCTATTTCTTTCATTATACTGTTGTGATATAGTATTTTCATTATAAAAAATTGTTCTAAAAGTAATCTTAACAAAAGACAGTATAGAAATACTTTAGATATGTCAATTCGTAAGAGCCTTGGTGGCGCAGCAAACTAAAGTAGCACCAGCTGCCTGCAATTACTGCAAGTTCAAATCTCACCAGGCTCAAGGTTGACTCAGCCTTCCATCCTTTCGAGGTAGGTAAAATGAGGACCTGGATTGTGGGGGCAATAAGCTGACTTTGTATAAAAAAGAACACCGCTTGGGCCCCCCCCGAAAGCCCTACTAAGCAGGTATACAATACGCATTGTAAGCCGCCCTCAGTCTCCAGAGAAGGAAGGAAGGAAGGAAGGAAGGAAGGAAGGAAGGAAGGAAGGAAGGAAGGAAGGAAGGAAGGAAGGAAGGAAGGAAATAAATAAATAAATAAATAAATAAATAAATAAATAAATTCCTTAAGAATCACCGTGGTAAATAATGAATTAAATAGAGAAGTTGGCAATGAGAACAATTGTATGAATAGACTCAAAGTTATACCTGTGTGGGATTGGGAAATGGGAACTATATGTACAGGCCTAAGAATTGCACACTATCAATTTAGAATAACTTCACATACATTTCAATCAAATGCTATTAGTAAGTGTTTGTTTGTAATTGTTCAGAGTGCATTCAACAATACTATCGGTACTCTCAGCCTTGTTTGAACTATAGGAAGCTGAATCCCTTCTCTATATCTTGTTATCCCTGACATTCAATTTCTTCAACAAGGACAGGCTGAAGAAGGGATTCAGGATTATAACTGGTCTTTGCAAACAGGACTGACAAAGCCAGCTTTAAAATA
Organism: Pantherophis guttatus; assembly: GCF_059756535.1. Lineage (NCBI taxonomy): Eukaryota > Metazoa > Chordata > Lepidosauria > Squamata > Colubridae > Pantherophis > Pantherophis guttatus. The sequence continues at coordinate 48,543,547 of NC_142064.1, forward strand.
TAACATGCAGACATTTTTGGCATAACTGAATTACATTTCATTCTCAGATAATATATATTAAAAACGTACTAGTGAGTTTAATTGCATCTCCAGTACAAAGTACATTGTCTTAAATTATATTTAATTTTTTCAGTACAGTTTTTTTAAAAAAAGATGTACATGTGCACATGCATGTTCCCATCAGTTTATACACATGTATATATATACACATAGGTAGGAGGCATGGTAGTGCAGTGGTTAGGATGCAGTATTGCAGGCTAACTCTGCTCAGAGTACCAGGAGTTTGATGCCTTCAATCCGGGGTGAAATTCACTTACCTTCCCTACTGGTTCACCAATGTGTGTGCGCCGTCGTCTGTGCATGTGCAAAGCCTTCTGCGCACGCACAGAGGCTTAAAATGTTGCAAAAAAGCAATGTCATGATGTCCGCGCAGGTGGGCGGAGCCTCCCGCAGCTGCCACTACCGGTTCTCCCGAGCCAGATAGAACCGGCTGGATTTCACCCCTCCTTCAATCTTGACTGGCTCAAGGTTGACTCAGACTTCCATCCTTCCAAGGTCAGTAAAAGGAAGCCCCAAATTGCTGGGGGCAATATGCTCACTTTGTAAACCATTTAGGTAAAGGTAAAAGTTCCCCTTGCACATATGTGCTAGTCGTTCCTGACTCTGGGGGCAGTGCTCATCTCCGTTTCAAAGCCGAAGAGCCAGCACTGTCCAAAGATGTCTCCATGGTCATGTGGCCGGCATGACTAAATGCCAAAGGTGCACGAACGCTGTTACCTTCCCACCAGAGGTGGTCCCTATTTTTCTACTTGCATTTTTTATGTGCTTTTGAACTACTAGGTTGGCAGAAGCTGGGACAAGTAATGGGAGCTCACCCCATTATGCGGAACTAGGGATTCAAACCACTGAACTGCCGACCTTTCGACTGACAAGTTCAGCATTTTAGCCACTGCGCTAGAAGTCCCAGAAGTAAACCATTTAGACGGGGTTAAATGGCACTGTGAAGCAGTATATAAGTCTAAGTGCCATTGCTACATAATATTATACGATGAAACTGAAGATAGTTGTAGCAGTAATAATAACATTTCATAGTATGCTTTAGGAAAAAGGTACTAAAAATAGATGATCCCAACCATGGTCTTTTGAAGTGATATCAAATTTGATTAACTGGTCTTTTGGTCTGGTCACAGATTTGAATTATATACATATTAAATCCACCCCCTTTTTGTGGAAAGGAAAAGTTGGACACGCAGACCAGAGATATTAGTGCTGTTATATCTTGGCAATGCTGACAGCAAGTGAAGTGGCACTAATGCAGAAATCTTAACAACTGCTACAGGTTTAGTACATGAAGGGAAGTCAAGGTTGCAGCTGTTCTCAATAATTCACATAATTTAGCTACTTCTTGTCTAGCTACCATAGGAATAAATCTGAGATTGGCGACATGGTGCTTGTTAAGATATTAGTAACCACGCTTCTTATGCTGAAAGTCCAGAGCACAGCTTTTAGACCCTCAAATCCATTTTTCATTCAGGAAACAGATGGTAATCTGGTACTCAGTGGTACTACATATATTCAATGAACAGACGATGCTGGATTTATCTAATGCAAAAAAAGACCATAATATAAAAGTTGGAAATCACAATTGCAGTTTAGTGCTCTTTATATGTTGGAATATGATTCCCATAATCCAGGTAATGGTAGCTAGGATTTCTAGAAGATGGTGTAAAATGTATCTAGTACTAATGTGTCATTCAGGGAGGTTAGGGTAAAGCGATAATCAATCCAATATGAATACCTTCCAAATTTAATGGAATGCCATCATACTATATTTTTAACTTAGCTTGTATGTACATGTCAAATAGATTCAAAAAATAGTTTAATTTATAAAGGGAAATATAAGAGACAGAAAAAACTATTATTTGCCATTTTTATTGAAGATCCTGGTAGATCTAATGTAATTCACTGCTTTGTCTCCTCCAGTGGCACAAACTTGGTGGATAAATGATTGAAGACTGCATGCAACCCACAAATTACTCACACCAAAATAAATTATGTATTCCACTGAATGCCTGAGCATTGGAATTAAAGCCTGCCTCTCCAGGAACGATCCCACTTCCTAACACTTGGAAGAATTTCTGTCCAGATTTTATATGGAATGAATGTAATATTTATTTTACAAAGTTTTCCAAGGCTATGGCGTTGTTTTGGGGTTGGGTTGGGTTTTGGGTACCCTTAAGTCAGACTCCTGGCAATTGCCTAGACTAATCCCTGCAGTTTTCTTAGCAAGATTTTGCAGTGGTTTGCCAATGCCTCCTTCTTAGTTTGAAACAGAGTAACTGTCCTAGCTTGGTTTTGTGTCTAAGGTGGGACTAGACTCAGAATCAGGATAGAGCCGGAAGGGATCTAGGAGGTCTTCTAGTCCAGGCCCTTGCTCAAGCAGGAGATCCTATACCATTTCAGACAAGTGACTGTCCAGTCTCTTCTTAAAAAACCCAGTAATGAAAGACCCACAACTTCTGGAGGCAAGCTATTCCACTGGTTAGTTGTCCTCACTGTTAGGAAGTTTCTCCTTAACTCCATGTTCCTTCTCTCCTTGATTAGTTTCCATTCATTTTTTCCTTGTCCTGCTCTCTGGTGCTTGGGAAAATAAATTGACCCCCTCTTCTTCATGGTGGCCTCTCAAATACTGGAATACTGCTATCATACCTTCCCTAGTCCTTCTTTTCTCTAGACCAGGGGTGTCAAACTCACATATGGCAGCATCACATGACATATCGGGACTTTTTTCCTTTTTGCTAAACCGGGCATGGGCATGGCCAGTGCTTGACGCATCTGACCCAAAGACCAGGAGTTTGACAGCCCTGCTCTATACTAACCAAACCCAAATCCTGCAATGGTTCTTCTTATGTGTTAATCTCCAGGCCTTTTATCTTCTTAGTTGTTCTTTGCACTTTTACCAAAGTGTATGTATGTATGTGTATACATACATACACACACACAGTATATATCAGCAGAAAGGGGAGATTAACATTCAGATTAAAAGGACTTGAAGAATGAGTATGAATTTGTATGAGAAGATAATAACAACATCTATCAGGAAAGCATTCTCAGGAAGAGCCACTATAAGGAACACTGTTACCTTTCCACCAAAGTGGTACCTATTTATTTACTTGCATTTACATGTTTTTAAATTGTTAGGTGGGCAGGAGCTGGGGCAGGAATGGAAGCTTAGTCAGTTGCGTGGTGCTCAGGCCTCAAACTCAGCTGTCAACTTTCCAGCTGACAAGGTCAGCATCTTTAACTGCTGGTCCATTGTGCCCCCTCCCCCTCCCCCCCCCACACAAATACATAGTATTTATGAAATGTGGTGTTTCATATAAAAATACCACAAAATTATAGGAAATAACAAATGGAAAAAGCAAACATAAAGTCTATCAACTGTCAACTGTTTTGCAAATAAAATACTTTCTATATGAATATAAGATTTCATAGATTCATAGATTCCTATATGTATCCAGATTACAATAAAGTGAGTTTAGGAGACTAGTAGTTAAATTCCAATGTACTTGCTACTACTCAGGCATTGAATTGCACAGCATTTTAGGTAAATTAATCAGCAAGGGATGGTGAAATTAAAATATAATAGTATATCCCTTTATACATGCTAAATATATCCTTGAAAAAGAAAATAAAAACTTAATGGATATTTTTCCTTCTGCTTTATGTCCAGAGCTATAAACAATTTGTCATCCTAGTTATGAAGAGTGTGAATATGAAATACAGAATATTTGACTGCAATAATGATAATTGCTCATTGATATAATTTTAATTATTTAACAAATATAAAGACTATATAGTCCAGGAAATAAATCTACAGTATGTAGATTTGTAAAACTTGAGAACAAATAATACATCAAATATATTTTAAGAATACAAATACCTACAAAATATAAATGGCCACTGTCTTTACTCCCATCTAGTGGCTATCCATATTTTTTCTGTCTGGATATAATAATTTTCATATTCTAAATTCCTAAATCCATTTGTTCTGTTGTCTACAGCAGGTTTATTTTCCCCTAATTGTAAACTGTTTTATTTTACATAAACCCTTCCTTAAGATCATCCAAAATATACTGTAATGCTATTTGAGATTTGAAATTTTATTTTTAAATGTGTATTTCAATTAAATCATTAATCAATAGCTAGCTGATACATCATTTAAAATATCTTTATCCATTTAGCAGTTCTGTTTTATGCATCACATAAAAATAGTGCGATTAAAAAGATACTTTCCTTTTAAGGAAAGAAATTTCAAAAGATTATGTGCTTTGAGTAATATTTTCTATTTCTATTACATGTTTCTGTCAGTTACATCAGTGTCATGTTTCGCTGTGATTTATCTCAGCAGATGAATGACAAATTTAAGACTTATCACAGTAAAAGAAGAAAGGAAGAAATAAAGAGATATATAACATTTACAATGAATGCAAACCAAAAGGTGCCATGAATTTTTAAATTGTGATAGACATATGTTAAGTATAGCTGTGAACCAAGTATCAAATTGTAAACTCATACATTCTCTGACAAGTTATAAAATAAAAGTATTAAATTTCTGTTTCTTTTTCTTACTTTCTATTGATAAGAGCAATAGCTTACCTTTACTTCAGGCTTTTTTTAACTGTAGGAAATTAGAAGACAATTATGGAAACACTTTGTAAAGGGAAAAGTGCTTCCCCAGAGACTTTTCTTTTTAGAATGCTCCCAACATGTTCTTAAAACCTATGCTTTATTCAGTAGTGAGTTGCAAATCCCGTCACTACTGGTTCGCTCGTGGGAACGCACACACTCGGGGGCGTGCGCAATGCTTCTGTGCATGCACAGAAGCTTCTGCACATGTGCAGAAGGATCCGGGAGGGTGGGCGGAACCTCCTGCTGCCACTACCATTTCGCCCGATCCAGGGCAAACCATTAGCAACCGACCACTGGCTTTATTTCCATAAAGGCATTTGGTCATGCAGTTTGGTCTAATGGTTGAGGCACTAGGCTAGAAAGCCTGAAACCATGTCTTCTTTCTCTCCCTGTCTCTTTCCCTCCCTCCCTTCTCAATCTGGCTTACCCCTCCCAATACCCTTTGAACTCTTGGGCAGAAACTCCTGTCTGCCAAAAAGTGTGTTGCTGTCTCCCAAGTGATATTGGGAGGGTGATAAAATTCCTCTTCCCCTCCCCACTTCATCGTCCCTGATTTTTTTTCCCCACTTTGAGCTACAAAGGGGGACGAGGAGAAGGTTCCCCTCACCTCTGGCATTCTCCCATTACATTACATTAAATGGCGAGTTGGCCAGGGCAAGGCGGGTGGAGCCAGCCAACCAGGGCAAGGTGGTGGCGGCAAGGCAGTCATGGTGAGGTGGTGGCGGCGAGTTGTCCTAGACCCTTCCTCATATGCTCACTTTCATATACTCCTCTTCAAGCAATTACAAGATTACTACTGAACTTCAGCTGGCCCGCTGTTTTAAGGCATCACTCTAAAGGGCCCTTTAACGTATCTTTTACTTTAAGGTATCAGAATTTCTCTAAGAATTTCTCTAAGGGATACATCATGAATAGGGATAGTCACTGGCTTCCACAGCAATTTCTGCAACTACTTGATAATGTATCACTGGCAATCTTCATAGGATGATATATACAATGTATTTGGCAAAGATGTTCTGAAGACCTTCACACATTACACTGCAGAGCATGGAATGATACCTACAAAGTTCTGGCCCTATGACTGCCAGAATTAAACTGCTATTTGGATAATAGAGGAAAAATGGGAATGGGAGACAGCCATGTAGATCATGCCCCCTACACACACACACACACACACACACACACACACACACACACACAGAATGAAATTGCTATTTGGATAATAGAGGATAAGGGAATGGGGCACAGCCATCTAGATCACATACACACACCCACACGAGAGAGAGAGAGATACAGATACCAATATATATGAAATAGATTGGTGGGTGCCATATCCACCAAAATCCTGCAAAAGAGTTCGCACAATGTAAATTTGTTTACAGTGATTTCCTAAGACTACTAAACAGGATGCAATTTAGTATTCAGTCTTTTACATATTTCTTCTTTCTCACATAACTTGTAAGAAGGACAGGTAGCTGTATAGAGGACACATTTGTGAGAGAGCTGCTCTCATTTGAAGTACATCAAGGTCAAATATTTAATGACAGCAACTGACCCATTGTCCTCTCCTCCCACCCACCCCCACTTCCCACCCCTAAGAATTTAATCATTCCTCCTAGCAGTCACTGTGCCCTTCAGGAACTGAGAACTGGTGTCAATTTTTCCTTGCTCTTTTAGAAAGAGTGAAATGAGATGGTTCAGTTGTCTGAGAGACAGAGTGTCTGACATCATCACTGAGTGCTCTGGCCTGATTGTCTGATGCATAATAGAGGGAGACAAAGGGGAAAAATGAGCAGCAACTTTCAGGAAATGACTAGATGGAAGCTAGTACTTATATTTAATGCAACATTTTTAATAATATAAATCTGCATTCGAAGTATTTTGCACATCCACTTTATGTTTTAAAGGTTTACTACATCTAAGGAGAAAATTGCTGCTTATCTTCCATAGTCTCTGACCACCATATATATAAACTTGTGCTGCTTTAATGAAAACGGGGGGGGGGATTTGTCTGCCCTGCAACAGGGAGAAATAAGCTTATTTCGTCAGTCCATATCTGGAAAACATTTGCTTTTCAGTGAGTTTCTCCTAGGCTTTTCTTCTTCATTGGACAGGCTGATTTCTTAGCCTGTCCAATGAAGCTTCCTTTTGTCAAGCTCATTGTTCAGCCGAAAGTAGCCAAATTCTGAAATTCTGAAATTGTACCTAATGAGAACCAAGAAGGAAAGCAACAGTTTGTATATACAGTGTGTTATAAAAGGCGTGCAAATCACAAGAATCCTGCATGTCAGGATTCATTATTGCATCTTCAATTGAATTGGGATGGAATAATGGGAGGGCTGTTGAGGGCTGTTCATAGCAATTCTCATTGGGTATATTTGGCTATTCAGTTTTTCTTAGGCCAGCTAATCACCGGATTTGCTGATTGTAAAAAACAAGGAAATACTAACTTGGGTTCCTGGTAAAAGGCAGAGGTGGATTTCAGCAGGTTCTGACCAGTTCTGAAGAGCTGGTAGTGCAAATTTTGAGTACTTTGGAGAACTGGTAAATACACCTCTGATTGGCTTCACCCCCATCTATTCTCTGCCTCCAAGTCCAGCCCACCCTGAATTATTTCTACTCTTATCTCCCGCTAATTTCCCTTGGCTGTTAGTAGTTCAGATTCTTCTACAGAGCTTAAGCTTGCAATAAATCTTTATACCCATTTGAACTGTCTGGACCTCCTGATTTTTCTGGTGCTTGACAGGAATAGAGGAATACACATACACACACATACACACACACTCACACATCACCTTGAACATGTGGATTTTGAGCTTAATCTTTATAACTGGTATCTTCCAAGATCTTCCAATATTTTATTTTTCACAAGATTAAGTCATCTTGTTCCTGTTGATCTTTCACTGACAGTCCTGAACAATCTGGAATCTATCATAGGTGTTGCCAAGATTGCTTCCTTTCTGGATTTTCCAGACACAAACAAAATGAATCCTTTGATAAGTTTACCTTTTCTAAGGACATAAAATAAAATAGTGGGTTATGGAGTTCTCATTTCTTATTGAGTAGGGTTTTTTTTTTTTTTTAATGTTCTAAAATAGGAAAAGATACCCTGGATTGACAAGGAGACACTAGAGGAGATTGTGAAAACAGCAGAGTATGATGTATCTATGATTTCCTTTTTATACAAGATGAATGGCTTAGTCAAACTCGGACACCGGACGAGGGATTGGGAAAGGGATGGGGGACGATATCTATGAGGGCTGTACCATCGGCACGGTGAATGGGAGGGGCAGATATGGCGGGAGCAGGGGACCACATCAGGTGTTGGGGGCTCGCACTTGCTGTCTGAGAGCAATTGCTTGCCCCGGTCCCCAAGGCTCTGCTCGGATACTAGGTGGCTTAGATACTCAGGAGCTGGGCCTTCGGCTGATGCTGTGCAATGCCAGGTCCGTGGTCAATAAGGCCCCCCTCATTCACGATCTTATACAAGAGAGAGGAGCGGACCTGGCAGGTATTACGGAGACCTGGTTGGGCCCAGAGGGTGGCGTCCCTCTGGTTGAAATGTGCCCACCAGGCTTCAGAGCATTCCATCAGCCGAGGGCCCAGGGGAGGGGCGGGGGGGTGGCGGTTATTATTAACGAGGATCTGGGTCCGAGGGAGACCACTGTGCCTCAGATAGCCGGATGTGAGTCCCTCCTTGTGAGGTGGGGCCGTGGGGTTCAGATGGGCTTGTTGCTTATGTACCTGGCTCCCTGCCGCGTGGCAACAGCCCTACCTGAGCTACTCAACGTGATAGCCACGGTGGCAGTAGATACACCCAGGCTTTTAGTCATGGGTGATTTCAACTTGCCATCCGTCGGTGAAACGTCTGAGGTGGCTCGGGAGTTCATGGCTTCCATGACGGCCATGGACCTGACCCAGTTAGTTCATGGCCCTACTCACAGGGGAGGTCACACTCTGGATTTGATTTTTGTCTCTGGCCAGTGGTTGAGTGGTCTTGTTATAGGGGATATAGACATGGAACCCTTGTCATGGACTGACCACTCACTCCTTCGCCTAGATCTTCGAACCGCGACCCCTCGCCGCAGGGAGGCAGACCCAACTAGATGGATCCGCCCCAGGTGCCTGATGGATCCTGATAGGTTCCAGATGGAGCTTGGGCCATTTCCTGAGGATCTAGCACATGACTCGGCCGAGGACCTGGTAGCCGCCTGGGATCAGGCGGCTGGTGGGCCTTGGACCGAGTTGTGCCTTTGCGGCCTCTGACCCGATGCCGATCCTGTGCGGCTCCTTGGTTTACTGAGGAGCTGAGGGAAATGAAGCACCGGAAAAGACGCCTGGAGAGCGGTTGGAGGGCCAGTCTCGCTGAATCTGATCGAACACTGGTAAGGTCACATATTAAGGCCTACCTAGTGGCGATAAAGATGGCAAAGTCTAACTACTTTTCCGCCTCTATTGCGTCATCAGGGAATCGGCCGGCCGCCCTGTTTAGGGTGACCCGCGCTCTGCTCCATCTGGGAGTGCGGGAGGATCCCTTAGAAGGCAGGGCGGAGGATTTCGGACAATACCTGTATGACAAAATCGCTCAGATCCGGGGGGATCTGGACTCTGACTGGGTAGATCAGGGCAGGGTGACGAGGAACAGTCTTGAGAATGTTATCTGGGAGGAGTTTGATGCTGTGACTCCCGATGATGTGGACAGGATTTTGGGGAGACTTAGTGCGGCCACATGTTTACTGGACCCGTGTCCCTCCTGGTTGGTACTGGCTTCCCGGGAGGTTACACGAGGCTGGCTCCAGGGCGTCATTAATGCTTCGTTGAGTGAGGGTCACTTCCCCGCTGCCCTGAAAGAGGCGGTGGTGAGGCCTCTCCTCAAGAAGCCGTCCCTGGATCCAGCAATATTGGCCAACTATCGTCCTGTTTCCAACCTTTGCTTCATTGCGAAGGTTGTTGAGAGTGTGGTCGCGCAACAGTTTCCGCAATTCCTGGAGGAAACATCCTATCTAGATCCGTTCCAGTCGGGTTTCAGGTCTGGGCACAGCACGGAAACGGCATTGGTCGCATTGGTGGATGATCTCTGGAGGGCTCGGGACAGGGGTTATTCCTCTGTTCTGGTCCTATTAGATCTCTCAGCGGCTTTTGATACCATCGACCATGGTATCATGCTGCACCGGCTGGAAGAGTTGGGGGTGGGAGGCACTGTGTTGCGGTGATTCTTCTCCTTTCTCTCTGACCGGTTGCAGTTTGTGTTGGCAGGGGGGCAGAGGTCGACCTCAAGGCCTCTCATCTGTGGAGTGCCGCAGGGATCGGTCCTCTCGCCCCTTCTATTCAACATTTATGTGAAGCCGCTGGGCGAGATCATCCATGGCTTTGGGGTGAGATACCACCAGTACGCTGATGACACCCAGCTGTACATCTCCACCCCAGGCCACCCCAACGATGCCCTTGAAGTGATGTCCCAGTGCCTGGAGGCTGTGCAGATCTGGATGGGGAGGAACAGGCTCAAGCTCAACCCTTCCAAGACTGAGTGGCTGTGGCTCCCGGCATCCCGATATAGTCAGTTGACTCCATCGCTGACTATTGGGGGCGAGTCCTTGGCCCCCACAGAGAGGGCTCGCAATCTGGGAGTCCTCCTGGATGGGCAGCTGTCTTTGGAGGAACATCTGACGGCTGTTACCAGGGGGACCTTTTATCAGGTTCGCCTGATTCGCCAGTTGCGGCCCTTTCTTGATCGGGATTCCTTGTGCACAGTCACTCATGCCCTCGTCACCTCTCGCCTTGACTACTGCAACGCTCTCTACATGGGGCTCCCCTTGAAGAGCACCCGGAGGCTCCAGCTGGTCCAGAATGCAGCAGCGCGGGTAGTGATGGGAGCAACATGGCGCTCCCATGTAACACCGCTCCTGCGTGAGCTGCACTGGCTCCCGGTGGTCTTATGGGCGCGCTTCAAGGTGTTGGTTATCACCTTTAAAGCGCTCCATGGCATAGGGCCTAGCTATCTCCGAGACCGCCTGCTGCTACCGACGACCTCCCATTGACCCGTGCGCTCCCACAGAGAGGGCCTCCTCAGGGTGCCATCAGCCAAACAATGTAGGCTGGTGGCCCCCAGGGGGAGGGCCTTCTCTGTGGGGGCTCCCACCCTCTGGAACCAGTTGCCCCCGGAGATAAGAAGAATCCATGACCTCAATGCCTTCCGTCGTTCCCTGAAAACCTATCTTTTTCAGCAAGCCGGGTTGGCTTAGAAGAAATTTTTAAATTCTTTTAATTAGTTTGTGATTCTTAACTTTCGGGCCAAAATTTATATATATATTTAAATGTTTTAATATTTGTATTCTATGTTTTTTATCTTGGCTGTACGCCCTGAGTCCTCAGGGAGAAGGGCGGTATATAAATTGGAAATTAAATTAAATTAAAAATTAAATTAAACTCAAGGCCCAGGGACCGGATTCGTCCCACTGGGTGCTTAGATCTGGCCTATGCAGTCACCTTGTAAATAGTGAAGGATTGGCCCACGGTGCTTCTGCCAGAGAAAACAGGTTCCCAAGCTCCGTTTTCAGCTGCCAAGCTCCATTTTCGGGAGGGCTGCTCAAGCTCCATTTTCACTGGCAGTGGGTTGCAGGAGGCCATGGTAGCTGAAAATGGAGCTCGGGAGCCCATTTTCACTGGCAGAGCACTCCACCACAGGCACCCCTGACATGAATGACGTCAAGCTGGCTGCCCATCCTGGCCACGCCCACCCCAACCCCCTGAAGTCAAACACAACTCTGATGCGGCCCTCAATGAAATTGAGTTTGAAAACCCTGGCTTAATAGGTTTGTTAGTCAGAGTGTTTTCCTTGAGATTTGTTTTTTCAAGGAAAGAAACATGTGAGCTTGTATATGCAAGTCACCTTCTCCTAGGTTTCACATTCCTGGATTACGTAAGGTGTATTTTATGTGGCCTGCAACTCCCTTTTCTAAACTTGTAAGGTCTTTGAAATAGGTCCTTTGCAATACAAGCTGGGATATGGGCTGTTCTTTATACTGTTAAAGGAGCCACATTACTCAGTGAGGAAAACAGCCTGTGGAGACAGCTGGAACAGTGTTTGAAGCTACTCTGATTAACTTACTTTACTGGCACCGAGTGAAAATCTTTTCAGTTTCCCAGGCATTTAAAAAACTAGCTTAGCAGCTTTAGAAGTTTACTAACTCTATTCAGGTTTATTTCATAATTCATGGAAAGAAAGTCAAAATAGAATGACTTCATCTTTATTCTTCACCTGTTTAGGTAGAAAATTTGGAGAGAATCCCTGCTTACATTATATGAGTTCCAGATGACATAGAAAACTTAGTTGCATACAGACAGAGACAAATTCTTTGAATTCTGCACACTTTCAGAAAATACTAATTAGGGGCCACTGCTTTTTTGTTCCTATGTATTATTACAAATCTTCTAATGCATATATTGATTATTTGGTCTCCAATGATTTTTATCCTTTCCATATTTCTGCTAATATGTTTTATTGGTTTGTTAATTATCCAGAAAACTATAGGTATAGATAGTCTGGAAGTGCAATAAAGAATTAATCCCTACCTGCATATTAATTTAAACTACTTCCTTTTTATTTATAATTCCAACCACTTTATTATTTAGGCCCCCATTATCTCATGACCAGATTTGTCTGTGTTTTTTTCTATTTGTCAGTCAGAAATCAAAAAGGAAACTTCTTTATACACAAACCCACATTAAAAACATATATAATGTGCGAAGGGATTTTGCTTAAGAAGTTGCCCTTCAGTGATTCCAGAAATGGTTATTCCACAGAATGCAAGTTTCCATTCTTAGGACTGTCAGCAAACAAATCCTTTCTCTAACCCATTCATAATAGTCATTTGCACATGAATTCAGTGATGGAAATCAGTGCAAAGATCATCCTCTGGCTGAAAGCATGTTGAATGAATGAATTCATTAGAACAAAAATAGTTGGTTGTCAACTCAAAGTAGCTATTTAAAGCCACCAGCTTATGCCCACACAGCAGTCAGGTCAAAGGTGCTCCCGAGATAAAGGCCTAATTTTAGGCATTGTATGCTATCTTTAAATAATGCTGTCATTATATTTTCAAATAAACTATTGACTGTGGACATGGCATTCTGAGCATCTACTTTTTGAATTTGCAACACAATTTGAAATCAAGGGATGTCTTCCTTCCAAAAACCTTCAGTTTTTATTTTGGGAGTTCATTTTTTTATTTTAAAATTGGAACATTTCACTTTGAAGCTGTTTTATGAGCATAAATGACTTTAAGAAATACTCAATGAGTACAGAAGGATGAGGTCTTTTAACACACATATTTGTTCATGAGATTAATGCCCATTATCAATTCTTTGCAACATATTCTTGAGAACTTTGTGAGGTGGCTTTTGCATAAATATAGATAGAATAATAGAAACGTAGGCTTGGAAATAATGTCAGTGATCATCTAATCCAACACTCTAAATGATTTACTAGGGTATTTCTTTCAGATGATTACCCAGCCTCTTCTAATGAAGGAAAACATATTAATTTCTATGGCAGTACCTGTATTGTTTATGTTTAAGGAAGACACGAAAAATCCAAAAGTTAATGAGGACTTGCTAACTTGTATTCTCCAATTATGTCATCATCTCATAGATCTTTTTTCAACATGATTTTTCCAAATATTAAACACTAATTAATATTTAATATTAAAGAAATCAGTGGGCACTGATTTTATTGCAGAATCTACTTGTTATTCAAGAAGGAATAATAAACTCAGAATATTTTTGTACCAAATTTTTTCCCCCTTTCAAAAAGGTTGTTGCCATTTATCACATATAACTGCAATGAATAAAATTCAGATACCCTATATTTGCACCTGGGAGTGGTCAAATTAAGTTGATGAAACATACTCATTCCTACCAGTATCGTTGTTGGTTTACAGCTGTAGGTTGTATTTTTATGAAAATATCCCAGTGATTTAAAACAAAAACATTGTTTTTCTTTCCTTAGATCAGAGAGATGATTTGCCCGCAGGGGAAAACATCAGGGGTGAAATTCTGACAGATTTTGGAGAACCAGTAGTGGAAATTTTGAGTAGTTCGGAGAACCGGCAAATACAACCTCTGCCTGGCCACACAGTGGGGTGGGAATGGAGATTTTGCAATATCCTTCCCCCCGGAGTGGGGAGGAATGGGGATTTTGCAGTATCCTTCCCACCAAACCACAGAACCAGTAGTAAAAAAAATTGAATTCCACCACTGGTAGACATCCTATTTCTAAACTTCTTGCCTTTCTATGTTGAGATTCCGTAGACAAAATGAGATGAAATAGACAAGACCATAAGTTATAATTATGAAACTTCTTCAGCATCAAGGCCATTCCTGATATTCAACAAGTACTCGTTTGCTATAGGCAGCATTATGAGAAAGCAATAAAGGCAGAAATTATTATCTGAAAAAAAGAGCAATTATCTTCATGACAACAGTAAGCACATTCTATTAGTCACTGACATAGATTGAACTCAATTGCAGTTTATATTATATTTCCAAAACCATCCTGAAACTCAGTACAGATGGACAAAACGTATCCTGTTATTTTGCTTCAATGTTATCAGGATTTTTAAAGATGACTGAATTACACAGAAGCTTGATATAATAGGAAAGAAGCTACATTTGCCTGTTTTTGAACAACAGATACAAAGCAATTAGTGCCAGTTAATAGAAAACATTACCAAGAAGCGTATTGTTATCAATCACATTCCAGTATAAAGCTGGCTGCTTTATTAATGACTGTAATTACAGACTGATGTACTACTCAGATGAAGACTGGCCTTAGCCGGGAAGGAAGAAAGGAGAAAAAGGAAAAAGGGAGGAGCACTCAGTTCTTTTCCTCAAGAATAAAGATTATGTAACTGAATTCCACTTGCATTTCTGTGACACAAATCCAAGTAGTTTATTTTAAATTATAAATATTGCAAAAGAATAAATGGCTTTGGAATTAAGAATCTTGAAATAGTAAATGAGATCATTTTTCCTGACCTAGCAAAATGCAGCTTTCCACCTATTATCTATTATTACTTGCATACAGAAAATTATTCTCTTTTAATAAATCTCTGCTCCATTAAAGGCAGCCTTGTTTAAGAATCAACATAATACATTACGGGGAATAGCACACTTATTTGACAAATATGTAAAAAAAATATACTACTCACTGAAATGAAGCAAAAAAATAAAGCGAAACACTAGCTTATTGCATTTTCCTGGTTTGTAATGTTAATCCAGTATTTGTGTTAAATGTTTTTTTTCAAAAAAATGCACTACAAAGAGTAAACTTAAAAATGGAAAATAGTATAAAAGTCACAAAGCTTTTATTCTTACCCAACTCTATTCTATCATATCATATTCTATCATATTCATCTCCGATATTAAGATATCCCTATTTACATTTATTAATAAAAATGTTGGGAGAATAACATTATTTAAGTTAAAGGGTAATGCCTTCCTTGAATCAAGCTTGCTGTCAACATGAATACATCCATGTTATTTTCTGGCAGTAGAAAATATGTCATTTTTGAAATAAATTTCTTGGGAAAAGACCTTCTACAGCTGCTTCTAGAGATGGTGTCATTTTCCCAAGAGCAGGCTGTTAGACAGGAACCCGAGATGTTCTTCAACAGAAAGCTCAGAATATTTTATGGAACAGCAATCTTTTATTAGTTTGTTTAAAACTTGCATATTTTGTAAAATATTCTATCAATATTTTTTTTAAAAAAAACCTCAGTTCATTGGTATATAAACTATATCTGTATCATCCAGATCTATATCCATCTATATATCCTTATCATGAATATCATCGATATCTAAATCTATTTCTATATCCATATATCATCTATCGATGTCATCCATCTTGGAATGTTTCAGAGAAATCTGAGCACGCTGACCCTTTTTTTTTTTTTTTTTTTTGCATACAGGATAGAATAACAAAGTTGGAAGGGACCTTGGGCAGTCTTCTAGTCCAACCTCCTGCTTAGGCAGGAGACCCTGTACCATTTCAGACAAATGGTTGTCCAATCTCTTCTTAAAAACTTCCAGTGTTGGAGCATTCACAACTTCTGGAAGCAAGTTCTTTCACTGGTTAATTGTTCTCTCAGGAAATTTCTTCTTAGTTCTAGGTTGTTTCTCTCCTTGATTAGTTTCCATCCATCCCTTCTTGTCCTGCCCTCAGGTGCTTTGGAGAATAGCTTGACTCCCTCTTCTTTGTGGCCACCCCTGAGATATTGGAACACTGCTATCATGTCACCCCTAGTCCTTCTTTTCATTAAACTAGGCATACCCAATTCCAGCAACCGTTCTTTATATGTTTTACCTTCAAGTCCCCTAATCATCTTTGTTGCTCTTCTCTGCAGTTTTTCTAGAGTCTCAACATCTTTTTTACATCGTGGTGACCAAAACTGGATGCAGTATTCCAACTCTAATTATTGTATTGTGTTTCACCCCAAAGATAATGGATTTTCCCAAAAGGAGATTTTTAACTCCTTTTGACCGTCAAAGTGGAGCTCACCCAGAAGAGTTATTACTATAAGTTCTTTCAAAGTATTAGAATGAAAGGCACATTGTCAACTTTTTTGCGATATCTCTGGAAAAAATTAAATGTTACAGTGTTCTGAAATGTGATCCACAGAAATCTAATTAAATATTGGTTATTCAAATTACAAAGATGGCAAAGCAAAGCACCCCCAGGCTGGACTGGCAAAACTCAAACACAA